>NC_143024.1:19612500-19620000 GCF_057628025.1 Oncorhynchus mykiss
TACTGAAGCTGGAGACTAATACCTCCCTCTCTAACTTTAAGCATCAGCTGTCAGAGCAGCACTGTGCCTGTACATAGCCAATCTGTAAATAGCACACCCAACTACCTCATCCCCATATTTGTATTTATCTTTGTCCTCTTTTGCACCCCAGTATCTCTGCTTGCACATCATCATCTGCACATCTATCTCTCCAGTGTTAATGCTAAATTGTAATTATTTCGCCTCTATGGCCTATTTATTGCCTTACCTCCCTAATCTTCTACATTTGCACACAATGTACATAGATTTTTCTATTGTATTATTGACTGTACGTTTGTTTATGTGTAACTCTGTGTTGTTGTTTTTGTCACACTGCTTTGCTTTATCTTGGCCTGGTCGCAGTTGTAAATGAGAACTTGTTCTCAACTGGCCTACCTGGTTAAATAAAGGTTAAATAAAAATAAAATAAAGAAATTACCTGGATTTCTGTATAAATTAGTAATAAAATTTGAACTGATCTTCATCTAAGTCACAACAATAGACAAACAGTGTGCTTAAACTAATAATCATTGTATTTTTCTTGTCTATATTGAATACATAATTTAAACATTTACAGTATAGGTTGGAAAAAGTATGTGATCTCCTAGGCTAATGACTTCTCCAAATGCTAATTGGAGTCAGGAGCCTGATGTGAACCATGCCTCGAACAAAAGAGATCTCAGACGACCTAAGATTAAGAATGGTTGCCTTGCATGAAGCTGGAAAGGGTTACAAAAGTTTCTCTATAATCCGTCCACGGTGAGACAAATTGTCTATAAATGTAGAAATGTCAGCACTGTTGCTACTCTCCCTAAGAGTGACCGTCCTGCAACGATGACTGCTAGAGCACAGCGCAGAATGCTCAATGAGGTTAAGAAGAATCCTAGAGTGTCAGCTAAAAGCATAAAGACATCTCTGGAAGATGCTAACATCTCTGTTGTCGAGTCCACAATAAAAAACACAATATCAAACACTAAACAAGAATGGTGTTCATGGGAGGACACCACGGAAGAAGCCATTGCTGTCCAGAAAAAACATTTCTTCACGTTTGAAGTTCGCAAAAGTGCACCTGGATGTTCCACAGCACTACTGGCAAAATACTCTGTGGAGAGATGAAACTACAGTTGATTTGTTTGGAAGGAAGGAACACACAACACTGTGTGTGGAGAAAAAAAGGCACAGCACACAAACATCAAAACCTCATCCCAACTGTAAAGTATGGTGGAGGGAGCATCATGGTTTGGGGCTGCTTTGCTGCCTCAGGGCCTGGACAGCTTGCTATCATCGATGGAAAAATGTTTATCAAGACATTTTGCAGTGTAATGTAAGGCTATCTGTCCACCAATTGAAGCTCAACAGAAGTTAGGTGATGCAACAGGACAACAAAACAAAAGACAGAAGTAAATCAACAACAGAATGGCTTCAACAGAAGAAAATACACATTCTGGAGTGGCCCAGTCCGTCCTGACTTAATCCCGATTGAGATGCTGTGGCATGACCTCAAGAGAATGGTTCACACCAGACATTCCAAGAATATTGTGGAACTAAAACAGTTTTGTAAAGAGGAATGGTCCAAAATTCCTCCTGACCATTGTGCAGGTCTGATCCACAACTACAGAAGATGTTTGGTTGACGTTATTGCTGCCAAAGGAGGGTCAACATGTTAAATAAAGGGTTCACATACTTAAATAAAATCCAAGGGTTCACATACTTTTTCCACCCTGCACTGTGAATGTTTACACGGTGTGTTCAATAAAGACATGAAAAATGATGATTGTTTGTGTGTTATTAGTTTAAGTAGACTGTGTTTGTCTATCGTTGTGACTTCGATCACATTTTATGACCAATTTATGCAGAAATTAATTCTAAAGGTTTCACATACTTTTTCTTCCCACTGTACAACGTTATGAAATCTATGTACACAAACACCAAGTGTGCGGTTAAAATTGGCAAAAACCACACATATTTCTTTCCACAGGGCCGTAGTTTGAGACAGGGATGCAGCTTAAGCCCCACCCTCTTCAAAATCAGCACCACAGGAACCTTCCACAAAGCTGTGAACGATCTGAGAGACAAGGCAAGAGCCTTCTATGCCATCAAAAGGAACATAAAATTAGACATACCAATTAGGATCTGGCTAAAAATACTTGAATCAGTTATATAACCCAATGCCCTTTATGGTTGTGAGGTATGGGCTCTGCTCACCAACCAGAATTCACAAAATGGGACAAACACCAAATTGAGACTCTGCATGCAGAATTCTGCAAAAATATCCTCAGTGTACAACGTAAAACACAAAATCATGTATGCAGAGCAGAATTACGACAATACACGCTAATTATCAAATTCCAGAAAAGAGTCGTTAAATTCTACAACCACCTAAAATGAAGCGATTCCCAAACCTTCCATAACAAAGCCTACAGAGAGATGGTCCTGGCGAAGAGTCCCCTAAGCAAGCTGGTCCTGGGACTCTGTTCACAAACACAAACAGACCCCACAGTGCCCCAGGACAGCAACACAGTTAGACCTAACCAAATCATGAGAAAACAAAAAGATAATTACTTGACACATTGGAAAGAATTAACAAAAAAATAGAGCAAACTAGAATGATATTTGGCCCTAACAGAGAGTACACCGTGGCAGAATACCTGACCACTGTGACTGACCCAAAATTAAGGAAAGCTTTGACTATGTACAGACTTAGTGAGCATAGCCTTGCTACTGAGAAAGGCCACCGTAGGAAGACCTGGCTCTCAAGAGAAGACAGGCTATGTGCACACTGCCCACAAAATGAGGTGGAAACTGAGATGCACTTCCTAACCTCCTGTCAAATGTATGACCATATTAGAGAGACATATTTACCTCAGATTACACAGATCCACAAAGAATTAGAAAACAAACCCCATTTTGATAAACTCCCATATCTACTGGGTGAAATGCCACAGTGTGCCATCAGAGCAGCAAGATTTGTGACCTGTTGCCACAAGGAAAGTTCAACCAGTGAAGGACAAACACCATTTTACGTTAAGTATTTGCACATCGTTACAACACTGTACGTAGACAGAATATTTTTTTATTTATTTAATTTCACCTTTATTTCACCAGGTAGACTAGTTGAGAACAAGTTCTCATTTACAACTGCGACCTGGCCAAGATAAGGCATAGCAGTGTGACACAGACAACAACACAGAGTTACACATGGAGTAAACAATAAACAAGCCAATGACAAAGTAGAAAAAAGAAAGTCCATATACATTGTGTGCAAAAGGCATGAGGAGGTAGGCAATAAATATACCATAGGAGTGAATAATTACAATTTTGCAGATTAACACTGGAGTGATAAATGATCAGATGGTCATGTGCAAGTAGAGATACTGGTGTGCAAAAGAGCAGAAAAGTAAATAAAATAAAAACAGTATGGGGATGAGGTAGGTAGATTGGGTGGGCTAAATACCAATGGACTATGTACAGCTGCAGCGATCGGTTAGCTGCTCAGATAGCAGATGTTTAAAGTTGGTGAGAGAGATAAGTCTCCAACGTCAGCGAATTCTGCAATTCGTTCCAGTCACAGGCAGCAGAGAACTGGAACGAAAGGCGGCCAAATGAGGTGTTGGCTTTAGGGATGATCAGTGAGATACACCTGCTGGAGCGCGTGCTACGGGTGGGTGTTGCCATCGTGACCAGTGAACTGAGATAAGGCGGAGCTTTACCTAGCATGGACTTGTAGATGACCTGGAGCCAGTGGGTCTGGCGACGAATATGTAGCGAGGGCCAGCCGACTAGAGCATACAGGTCGCAGTGGTGGGTGGTATAAGGTGCTTTAGTAACAAAACGGATGGCACTGTGATAAACTGCATCCAGTTTGCTGAGTAGAGTGTTTGGAAGCTATTTTGTAGATGACATCGCCGAAGTCGAGGATCGGTAGGATAGTCAGTTTTACTAGGGTAAGTTTGGCGGCGTGAGTGAAGGAGGCTTTGTTGCGGAATAGAAAGCCAACTCTAGATTTGATTTTAGATTGGAGATGTTTGATACGAGTCTGGAAGGAGAGTTTACAGTCTAGCCAGACACCTAGGTACCTTAGATGTCCACATATTCTAGGTCGGAACCATCCAGGGTGGTGATGCTAGTCGGGAGTGCGGGTGCATGCAGCGAACGGTTGAAAAGCATGCATTTAGTTTTACTAGCGTTTAAGAGCAGTTGGAGGCCACGGAAGGAGTGTTGTATGGCATTGAAGCTCGTTTGGAGGTTAGATAGCACAGTGTCTATTTACAGATGGTCTATGTACAGCTATGACATTTGAAATGTCTGTATTCTTCTGGAACTTTTATGAGTGTAATGTTTACTGTAAATTTGTATTGTTTATTTCACTTTTGTTTATTATCTACTTCACTTGCTTTGGCAATGTTAACATGTGTGTCCCATGCCAATAAATCCTTGAATTGTATTGAGAGAGAGAGAGAGAGAGAGAGAGAGAGAGAGAGAGAGAGAGAGAATGAGAGAAAGAGAGAGAGAACCAGTGAAGAACCAACACCATACAACCCAAATGTATGTTTATTTATTTTCCCTTTTGTATTTGAAACATTTGCACATAATATGACATTTGAAATGACTTTATTCTTTTGGAACTTTTGTGAGTGTAACATTTACTTCTTTATTTCACTTTTATTTATTATCTATTTCACTTGCTTTGGCAACGTAACATGTGTTTCCATGCCAATAAAGCCCTAAATTGAATTGAATTAAGAGACAGCGAGAGAGAGAGAGAGAGAAAGAGAGAGAGAGAGATATTTATGCGTATTTATTTTATCTTGTGTCCTTTAACCATTTGTACATTGTTAAAACACTGTAGATATATATAATATGACATTTGTAATGTTTTTACTGTTTTGAAACCTCTGTATGTGTAATGTTTACTGTTAATTTTTGTTGTTTTTCACTTTATATATTCACTTTGTATGTTGTCTACCTCACTTGCTTTGGCAATGTTAACACATGTTTCCCATGCCAATAAAGCCCTTGAATTGAATTGAATTGAGAGAGGGGGGGGGGGTGAGAGAGAGAGAGAGAGAGAGACAGAGAGAGCGAGACAGACAGAGAGCTAGAGAGAGAGAGAGAGCTAGAGAGAGATAAAGAGAGAGAGAAAATTGGAAAACACTAAACAAACAACAACACGCAGAATTATCTATCCAAAATGGAGATGTATGGGTAAACCACTTCTCCAATCTTTTTGGCTCTATAACAAAGAATAAAGAGCAAAAACATATACATGATCAAATACAGATCTTAGAATCAACTATTAAAGACTACCAGAACCCACTAGATTCTCCAATTACCTTGACTGAGCTACAGGACAAAATAAAAACCCTCCAACCCAAAAAGGCCTGTGGTGTTGATGGTATCCTCAATGAAATGATCAAATATACAGACAACAAATTCCAATTGGCTATACTAAACCTCTTTAACATCATCCTTAGCTCTGGCATCTTCCCCAATATTTGGAACCAAGGACTGATCACCCCAATCCACAAAAGTGGAGACAAATTTGACCCCAATAACTACCGTGGAATATGTGTCAACATTAACCTTGGGAAAATCCTCTGCATTATCATTAACAGCAGACTCATACATTTCCTCAATGAAAACAATGTACTGAGCAAATGTCAAATTGGCTTTTTACCAAACTACCGTACAACAGACCATGTATTCACCCTGCAAACCCTAATTGACAACCAAACAAACCAAAACAAAGGCAAAGTCTTCTCATGCTTTGTTGATTTCAAAAAAGGCTTCGACTCAATTTGGCATGAGGGTCTGCTATACAAACTGATGGAAAGTGGTGTTGGGGGTAAAACATACAACATTATAAAATCCATGTACACAAACAACAAGTGTGTGGTTAAAATTGGCAAAAAACACACACATTTCTTCACACAGGGTCGTGGGGTTAGACAGGGATGCAGCCTAAGCCCCACCCTCTTCAACATATATATCAACGAATTGGAGCGGCACTAGAAAAGTCTGCAGCACCCGGCCTCCCCCTGCTAGAATCCGAAGTCAAATGTCTGCTGTTTGCTGATGATCTGGTGCTTCTGTCACCAACCAAGGAGGGCCTACAGCAGCACCTAGATCTTATGCACAGATTCTGTCAGACCTGGGCCCTGACAGTAAATCTCAGTAAGACCAAAATAATGGTGTTCCAAAAAAGGTCCATTTGCCAGGACCACAAATACAAATTCCATCTAGACACTGTTGCCCAGGAGCACACACAAAACTATACATACCTTGGCCTAAACATCAGCGCCAGGTAACAGGTAACTTCCACAAAGCTGTGAACGATCTGAGAGACAAGGCAAGAAGGGCATTCTATGCCATCAAAAGGAACATAAATTTCAACATACCAATTAGGATTTGGCTAAAAAAATACTTGAATCAGTCATAGAGCCCATTGCCCTTTATGTTTGTGAGGTCTGGGGTCCGCTCACCAACCAAGACTTCACAAAATGGGACAAACACCAAATTGAGACTCTGCATGCAGAATTCTGCAAAAATATCCTCTGTGTACAACGTAGAACACCAAATAATGCATGCAGAGCAGAATTAGGCCGATACCCACTAATTATCAAAATCCAGAAAAGAGCCGTTAAATTCTACAACCACCTAAAAGGAAGCGATTCCCAAACCTTCCATAACAAAGCCATCACCTACAGAGAGATGAACCTGGAGAAGAGTCCCCTAAGCAAGCTGGTCCTGGGGCTCTGTTCACAAACACAAACACACCCTACAGAGCCCCAGGACAACAGCACAATTAGACCTAACCAAATCATGAGAAAACAAAAAGATAATTACTTGACACATTGGAAAGAATTAACAAAAAAACAGAGCAAACTAGAATGCTATTTGGCCCCAAACAGAGAGTACACAGCAGCAGAATACCTGACCACTGTGACTGACCCAAAATTAAGGAAAGCTTTGACTATGTACAGACTCAGTGAGCATAGCCTTGCTATTGAGAAAGGCCGCCGTAGGCAGACATGGCTCTCAAGAGAAGACAGGCTATGTGCTCACTGCCCACAAAATGTGGAAACTGAGATGCACTTCCTAACCTCCTGCCCAATGTATGACCATATTAGAGAGACATATTTCCCTCAGATTACACAGATCCACAAAGAATTCGAAAACAAATCCAATTTTGAAAAACTCCCATATCTACTGGGTGAAATTCCACAGTGTGCCATCACAGCAGCAAGATTTGTGACCTGTTGCCACGAGAAAAGGGCAACCAGTGAAGAACAAACACCATTGTAAATACAACCCATATTTATGCTTATTTATTTTATCTTGTGTCCTTTAACCATTTGTACATTGTTAAAACACTGTATATGTATAATATGACATTTGTAATGTCTTTATTGTTTTGAAACTTCTGTATGTGTAGTGTTTACTGTTAATTTTTGTTGTTTTTCACTTTATATATTCACTTTG
>NC_143024.1:19775000-19795000 GCF_057628025.1 Oncorhynchus mykiss
GCATCTTGCAAATATTTATCGGAGCAGATGGCATTGAGCATGTGGAACCGATGTGAAATGGCTAGCTAGTTAGCGGTGGTGCGCGCTAATAGCATTTCAATCGGTGACGTCACTCGCTTTGAGACCTTGAAGTAGTGGTTCCCCTTGCTCTGCAAGGGCCGCGGCTTTTGTGGAGTGATGGGTAACGATGCTTCGTGGGTGACTGTTGTCTGTGTGTGCAGAGGGTCCCTGGTTCACTCCCGGGTCGGGGCGAGGGGACGGACTAAAGTTATACTGTTACATGTGTGTGCGAGCATGCGTGTGTGTGTGTGTGCAGGCATCTGTGTGTGTTTGTGTGTTCGTGTGTGTCATCAGTGCGACAAACCCAAGTGTTAGTTGATGGATGAGTGTTGATCCTAACAGGGTTTGAGTGCAGGAGACACTATTACATTGTGTTTTCATGTCTGGCATGGCAACGACTAGGGAGCTTAAACAGACTAGCTACCTGCAAAGAGAACAAACATACTGGCTACCAGGCTAGAGAATAAACAGACTGGCTACCAGGCTAGTGCTTAAACAGACTGGCTACCTGGCTAGAGAACAAACAGACTGGCTACCAGGCTGAAGAACAAACAGACTGGCTACCAGGCTAGTGCTTAAACAGACTGGCTACCTGGCAAGAGAACAAACAGACTGGCTACCTGGCTAGAGAACAAACAGACCGGCTACCAGGCTGAAGAACAAACAGACTGGCTACCAGGCTGAAGAACAAACAGACTGGCTACCAGGCTAGAGAACAAACAGACCGGCTACCAGGCTAAAGAACAAACAGATTGGCTACCAGGCTAGAGAACAAACAGACTGGCTACCAGGCTAGAAAACAAACAGACCGGCTACCAGGCTAAAGAACAAACAGATTGGCTACCAGGCTAGAGAACAAACAGATTGGCTTGCAGGCTAGAGAACAAACAGACTGGCTACCAGGCTAGAGAACAAACAGACTGGCTACCAGGCTAGAGAACAAACAGATTGGCTACCAGGCTAGAGAACAAACAGACTTTGGGGTGTGTATTTCAGCTGTTTTTGAGTGGTATGAAAGAGGGAGACACACAATGTTGCAACTATCTCTCATGTTTGAAGGTATGCCTTTTCTCTTTCTCACTCCTCCTCCTCCCTCTCTCTCTCTCTCTCTCTCTCTCTCTCTCTCTCTCTCTCTCTCTCTCTCTCTCTCTCTCTCTCTCTCTCTCTCTGTCTGTCTGTCTGTCTGTCTGTCTGTCTGTCTGTCTGTCTGTCTGTCTGTCTGTCTGTCTGTCTGTCTGTCTGTCTCTCTTTTAATCTGTCTTTCTCTCTACATAGCTAATATAGTCAGAATAGGTAGTTGTGACAATAGGTGAATATATTTCCAGTGGTATGCCAGTATTCACTATTATTACTGGTGTGTATGGGTTGATGTATGCCAGTATTCACTATTATCACTGGTGTGTGTATGGGTTGATGTATGCCAGTATTCACTATTATTACTGGTGTGTATGGGTTGATGTATGCCAGTATTTACTATTATCACTGGTGTGTGTATGGGTTGATGTATGCCAGTATTCACTATTATTACTGGTGTGTGTATGGGTTGATGTATGCCAGTATTCACTATTATTACTGGTGTGTGTGGGTTGATGTATGCCAGTATTTACTATTATTACTGGTGTGTGTATGGGTTGATGTATGCCAGTATTCACTATTATTACTGGTGTGTGTATGGGTTGATGTATGCCAGTATTTACTATTATTACTGGTGTGTGTGGGTTGATGTATGCCAGTATTCACTATTATTACTGGTGTGTGTGGGTTGATGTATGCCAGTATTCACTATTATTACTGGTGTGTGTGGGTTGATGTATGCCAGGATTCACTATTATTACTGGTGTGTGTGGGTTGATGTATGCCAGTATTCACTATTATTACTGGTGTGTGTATGGGTTGATGTATGCAACACATGTATGTGTGGAAACTCAATCTGTATGTGTGTACTATACACTCCTGCAATCATTTCAGCATTTCCAGCTGCTCTAATTCCCTCCCAAAATAGAGATGAAAAATAGCAAGGGAGTAGAATGGAGGGGAGAGTAACAGAAGTGTGTGTGTTTGTGTGTGTGTGAAATATTTACGTATAATGAGTTATCAAGTGTAAACCTAGCAGTTGATTATGTTCTCAATAACTGGTCATTCTATTCAACATTCTTAATTGTATACATGTTCCATAGTATTTTCAATTCCACATTGTTTTCCTCCGTTTCTATATATCGTTCTGTATACCATTCTACAGTATGTAGTGTTCTGTATTCACCATTATATACCCTTATAGCATCCAGTAGCATTTTATGTTCAGTGTTTCATAGCATTCTACAGTGTAGAATTAGAGCATAGCCTATCATCCTTTACAGATGTTGTTTTTAGAACTTCCAACATTCTACAGTATATGGCGTTCTGAATAATTCTATGTAGCATTCATCATTCTTTATTCAATCGCCTGTGCATAGTCTCTCTCCCATTCACACATGGTGAGACTGTGTTCTAATATGTTCCTGCTAGCTTTGACCTCTGACCCTACACCAGAGTGTCACCCCCTCTTGCCTTACCAACTCTACTGTTAACACCAGGCAGGGATCTCCCAAAACACTGGGCCTAATGTCTATCTAGCTGAGAATAACTATGCTTTTTAAATACCTGGGACTCCTACATGTCGCCTGTCGGACCAATAGATCATTTTCACACCCTGCTCAGAAGGCCCTGACTTCCCCTCAGGGGCGGCCATCTTGGAGGGCTGTGCTGTGATGGAACATGTCTATTCTGAGGGATCGCACAGCTGTCACCCACTTCACCTGTCACTCTGCGTCCTATACACACACATATATAGCCTTGACATTGGGATGGTAGTGGGAGAGTACATGCGAGGATGTGTGTGTGTGTGTGTGTGTGTGTGTGTGTGTGTGTGTGTGTGCGTGCGTGTGTGAGCATGTGTGAGCGTGTGTGTGTGTGTGTGTGTTTGTGTGTGTCTGTGAGCATGTGTGTTTGTGTGTGTGTGTGTGAGCATGTGTCTCAGCATGAGGTTGATGGCATCCATGTCGAGTCACAGATAACCTCCCCCCCTCTCTCTCTCTCTCCCTCTTTCTCCCTCTCTCCCTCTCTCCCTCTCTCTCTCTCTCCCCCTCCCTCTCTCTCTCTCCCCCTCCCCCCTCTCTCTCTCCCTCCATCTCTCTCTCTCCCTCTCTTTCTCCCTCTCTTTCTCCCTCTCTCTCTCCCTCTCTCCCCCTCCCTCTCTCTCTCCCCCCCCCTCTCTCTCCCTCTCTTTCTCCCTCTCTGTAAGGTAGAGTATTTATGTTGCTTCCCCAGTGACTGTTCTGTGTTGTGTTATTCCTCTCTAGTGGTAAATAACCATCAGATTAGACTTACTGTGCCTACACTAGTCTCTGTACCTCTTTACTCCTCTTCTCTCTTCCTCCACCTCTCCTCTCCTCTCCGAACTTAATCATCTGGTCATTTAGCAGACTCTTGTATAGAAAGCAATGTATCACTTGTGGGAATCCAACCCACATCTCTGATGTTAAAACACCATGATCTATCTATCCGACCCCACATCTCTGATGTTAAAAACACCATGATCCATCTATCCAAACTCACATCTCTGATGTTAATAACACCATGATCCATCTATCCAACCCACATCTCTGATGTTAAAACACCATGATCCATCTATCCAAACTCACATCTCTGATGTTAATAACACCATGATCCATCTATCCAAACTCACATCTCTGATGTTAAAACACCATAATCCATCTATCCAACCCACATCTCTGATGTTAAAACACCATGATCCATCTATCCAGCCCACATCTCTGATGTTAAAAACACCATGATCCATCTATCCAAACCCACATCTCTGATGTTAAAACACCATGATCCATCCAATCAAACCCACATCTCTGAGCCATTTGAACTCCCCTGCCCTCTCTTCCTTCCTGAACCTGAACCCTGCCCTTTCTTCCTTCCTGAACCTGAACTCCCCTGCCCTCTCTTCCTTCCTGAACCTGAACTCCCCTGCCCTCTCTTCCTTCCTGAACCTGAACTCCCCTGCTCCTCCTCTTTCCCTCCTTCCACGATATCTCTGGTCCCAGCTAGTAACACACACATCTTATTCTCTCACACACAGGTCTGCTCTACATGTGTGTGTGTGTGTGTGTGTGTGTGGAGGTGTGTGTGTGAGAGAGTGAGAGAGAGGTTATGGGGCTTCCATCAGCCACTAACACCCACAATCCATGATCTGTTGTTGCTTTTCTGTTGTTGCACTAGGGCAGTGGTTCCCAAACTTTTTACAGTCCCGTACCCCTTCAAACATTGAACCTCCAGCTACATACCCCCTCTAGCACCAGGGTCAGCTGTACCCCCTCTAGCACCAGGGTCAGCTCACTCCCAAATGTTGTTTTTTGCCATCATTGTAAGCCTGCCACACACACACACACTATACAATACATTTATTAAACATAAGACTGAGTGTGAGTTTTTGTCACAACCCGGCTCGTGGGAAGTGACAAAGCGCTCTTATAGGACCAGGGCACAAATAATAATATATTAATAATCAGTAATTTTGCTCTTTATTTAGCCATCTTACATATAAAACCTTATTTGTTCATCGAAAATTGAGAATAACTCACCACAGGTTAATGAGAAGGGTGTGCTTGAAAGGATACACATAACTCTGCAATGTTGGGTTGTACTGGAGAGAGTTTCAGTCTTAAATCATTTTCCACACACAGTCTGTGCCTGTATTTAGTTTTCATGCTGGTGAGGACTGAGAATCCACTCTCACATAGGTACGTGGTTGCAAAGGGCGTCAGTGTCTTAACAGAGCGATTTGCCAAGCAGGATACTCTGAGCGCAGCCCAATCCACAAATCAAATCAAATCAAATGTTATTTGTCACATACACATGGTGAGCAGATGTTAATGCGAGTGTAGCGAAATGCTTGTGCTGACAATGCAGTAATAACCAACGAGTAATCTAACCTAACAATTCCAAAACTACTACCTTATACACACAAGTGTAAAGGTATGAAGAATATGTATAGAAAAATATATGAATGAGTGATGGTACAGAACGGCATAGGCAAGATGCAGTAGATGGTATCGAGTACAGTATATACATTTGAGATGAGTAATGTAGGGTTTGTAAACATTATATTAAGTGGCATTGTTTAAAGTGGCATGTGATACATTTTTACATCAATTTGTACATTATTAAAGTGGCTGGAGTTGAGTCAGTGTGTTGGCAGCAGCCACTCAATGTTAGTGGTGGCTGTTTAACAGTCTGGTGGCCTTGAGATAGAAGCTGTTTTTCAGTCTCTTGGTCCCTGCTTTGATGCACCTGTACTGACCTCACCTTCTGGATGATAGGCAGTGGCTCCGGTGGTTGTTGTCCTTGATGATCTTTATGGCCTTCCTGTGACATCGGGTGGTGTAGGTTTCCTGGCAGATGCTTCTGATTAAATTCAATTTTCACAGAACCGCTTGTTGAAATTTCGATGGAGCTCTCTTGTTCAGATATCGGTAAGTGGACTGGAGGCAGGGCAGGAAAGAGATGACGAAGTGGACTGGAGGCAGGGCAGGAAAGGGATGATGAAGTGGACTGGAGGCAGGGCAGGAAAGGGATAACGAAGTGGACTGGAGGCAGGGCAGGAAAGGGATAACGAAGTGGACTGGAGGCAGGGCAGGAAAGGGATAACGAAGTGGACTGGAGGCAGGGCAGGAAAGGGATAACGAAGTGGACTGGAGGCAGGGCAGGAAAGGGATGACGAAGTGGACTGGAGGCAGGGCAGGAAAGGGATAACGAAGTGGACTGGAGGCAGGGCAGGAAAGGGATAACGAAGTGGACTGGAGGCAGGGCAGGAAAGGGATGACGAAGTGGACTGGAGGCAGGGGAGGAAAGGGATGACGAAGTGGACTGGAGGCAGTGCAGGAAAAGGATGACGAAGTGGACTGGAGGCAGGGCAGGAAAGGGATGACGAAGTGGACTGGAGGCAGGTCAGGAAAGGGATGACGAAGTGGACTGGAGGCAGGGCAGGAAAGGGATGACGAAGTGGACTGGAGGCAGGGCAGGAAAGGATGACGAATCTAGTTGTTTGTGTCGTCCGTTTCCAGAAAGTACCTCATCACAATTGACATTGTCCGTAAGCTTGAGTGCATTTGCACACAACAAATCATACAATGATGGAAAGACCTGTGAGTTGTCCTTATTAATGCAGACAGAGAAGAGCTCCAACTTCTTAGTCATAGCCTCAATTTTGTCCCGCACATTGAATATACAGTGCCTTGCGAAAGTATTCGGCCCCCTTGAACTTTGCGACCTTTGTCGCAATGAAGTGAACCCAAGATCCTCTCAGTGGATGCTGCAGTGAACCCAAGTGGCGTCAGGAGCAACTGCTTGCACGCGCGTTACCACTCCAATATGTCTTCCTGTCATGGCTTTTGCTCCATCAGTACAGATACCAACACATCTTGACCCCCAAAGTCCATTTGATGTCAGAAATCTGTCCAGTAGTGTTGTTTGATGAAGGTGTAACGGCTGTTGGAAGGAGAGGACCAAGATGCAGCGTGGTAAGTGTCCATGTTAGATTTATTCGATAACTGAACACTGAAACACAAAGTAAACAAAAGAACAACCGAAACAGTCTGGTAGAGACACAGAGACAGAAAACAACTACCCACAACTCAAGTGGGAAAAACAGGCTTCCTAAGTATGGTTCTCAATCAGAGACAACGATAGCTAGCTGCCTTTGATTGGGAACCATACCAGGCCAAACACATAGAAATAGAAAACATAGAACACAAAATGTAGAAAGCCCACCCCAACTCACGCCCTGACCAAACTAAAATAGAGACATAAAAAAGGAACTAAGGTCAGGACGTGACAGAAGGCATTGTCTGTATAGTTTTTTTGGGCCTTTTCCCCCAGCATTGTCCCAGCCATATCCACGGCAGCAGGAAGAATTAAGTCCTCCATGATAGTATGGGGCTTGCCTGTCCTAGCCACTTGGTAGCTCACCATATAAGACGCTTCTAGCCCCTTCTTATTAATGGTATCTGTTGCTTTTATACATGTCTTACTACTCAAAAGTCATCTTAATTCTCTGAAAAAAAACTCCCATGCATTATTTTTCAAATTGACATGTTTTGTTTCTAAATGTCTGAGGTAAGGTTTCATTGAGTTGTGAGATAGTACTTTTACACATATAACACACTGTGGCTGAGGAAAGGCACTACTCACAATATAAGTGAACCCCAAATCAATGTAGTTCTCATCAAATTTGCGCCTTTTTGATAGTCCAACGTCCCTGTCTGTTGTTCGGTGCTTTCCCAGGTAAGGAGCAGTAGCTCTTCGACTACATCAGATTCACAACTGTCAGTGTCCATGCTAGCTGGGCTAACAACAAATGTAGAATTACCGATGCTAGCATTGGATGTGTTCGTGGAAGCTGAACAACTTGTGTCGTTGACAGGTGCAGGTGTAGTACTGCTGGTAGTAGCAGTATGATGTCCTAGTAGTAGTATCAGTACTACCAGTAGAGCTGGTATGTGTCTCTATGGACACGGGCCTTACTTTTTTAACCATTTATCAATTTTGGAGCAAACAGAATGAGCAGCAGCTACGTTTGGCTACATACAGACCGTTAGTGGAATTCCCGCGAGAGAGTAACGGTTGATGTGATTGGATGTTAATTATTTGACTAGGCTACCTGTATTCGACATTGTGTTGTTATTTCACTGAACACTAGATGGTTTAATTATATTTTTGCCAGTGAAACGAGGCTCAGGTGAGAAAAAACCCTCACCCAAATGTATAGCCCCGTTGGAAAATATAAATGGACTGTTTGAAAATGTGAATCACATTTTTATTTGGCTTACCCCCCAACGGCATTGCGCACACCCCAGTTTGGGAATACCTGCACTAGAGTATACACCAGCGTTGTAGTACTCAAGTCCGGTCTCGAGACCACATATTGAGTGTCTCGGTCTTGTCTTGGTCTCGGATACATTTTGACTCGTGAAGGACAATGAGGACTCGTCATTTCTTCCTGAGACCAGCTGAGACCAGCTGAGACCAGCAGAGACCAGCTGAGACCAACTGAGACCAGCTGAGACCAGCTGAGACCAGCGGAGACCAGCTGAGACCAGCTGAGACCAGTGGGGTAAAAAAACGAATAATTATCAGTCCCTTTTCAGTCAGCACATAAAACCGCTTTGCCAGGCCAGATACCCACACTCCTTTCATGACACATTTATATCTGATAACCTCTTCAAATGTGAACTTTCAACTTGACCCGTAGCGTTACTGTCCTTCAGTGTTGTTGAAACCTCAAACCTTGTCGAGACTGAGGGAAATTGTTTGATAGTCGCGCAGTCGCTTAGGGGCGACCGGGTATTTTTTAAATATTTTTATCTATTAATTAGAGGCCATGGTTAGTGATCATTTGTAGAGTGGCTCGCTCTTTGCCCTCAGAATGTATTTTGTCACCATTCTGAATGGCTAAATAATCAATATGTTCTACTGAAGTATTGACACATAAATACATTTTGAGCTCTCATTATGGTGGAGATCTGACAAAATCACAATCACAGTCTTGAATTGGTTTCACATTGTTCTGGTCTCGTTCTTAACTCAGCCTTGCCCCCATCGCCCCCTTCCAAGTCTCGTTCTTGACTCAGACTCAATTTGCTCTGGTCTCGGTCTTGACTCAGACTCGATTTGCTCTGGTCTCGGTCTTAACTCAGACTCGATTTGCTCTGGTCTCGGTCTTGACTCAGACTCGATTTGCTCTGGTCTCGGTCTTGACTCAGACTCGATTTGCTCTCGTCTCGGTCTTGACTCAGACTCGATTTGCTCTGGTCTTGGTCTTGACTCTGTCTCGCTTTAGGTGGTCTCTAACACAACACTGGTATACACCTTTATGTTATAATAGAGAAGTTGTGTTTCCATAGTGAGGGCTGACAGTGAGGACGTGTGAAGAGCACAATCGACAACCTCTGCATCATCTAAACAGTTGCTTTCTTAGAATGGGTTCAAATTCACAGTTCTATAAACGACAGGTGAAAAGTACCAGTGGCCTGGCTTTGGCCCCAAGTCAGAGCAGGGCCTCCGGAGCCATGGCCCAGTGAGACACGGGTACTGGCCAGCGTAGATGGAAACAGAAAAGTCTGAGCCTTTTGGGTTAAACACTGTGGTGAATCCTGTATGGAAATGCCCCATGTGTGTGGTGATAGGTCCCTCTGTGTGTATATGGTGTTGTTATGCGTTATCATTTTTAAGCCACGGCTGCACCTATTTGTATGTGTCTGCTTTCGTGGGACTCTTTGTGTCTGTCGGTGCCGACTGTGCTGATGCACTTGGGTGTATAGAGGTGTAATGACGTGTATCGGTGTGTTATCGAGTGTCTGTATCTGTCACTGTGTAATTGAGTATGTGTTTATCGATGTGTAATTGAGTGTGTATGACTGTCTATGTGTCTGTGTGTGTGTCTGTGTGTTGTGTGTTTGTGTTGTTGAGTTAACACAACCCTTCTGCCTGGTGTCTGTTTCCCTGGAGACTGATTACAGCGAAGCATCGTTCTGACAGGGAGAGACCCCAACATGCACACACGCTGACACACAAATACACACACACACATCTGTTGTTCATCAGTTTGTCTTCAACCAAACCAGACTGCTCACACCAATGAATACAGCATTCAACAATGTGGGACAGCAGAGTTAGACTAGTGGCTGTGCTCAAAAATTATATTTAATTTTTTATTTAACTAGGCAAGTCAGTTAAGAAGACAGTCTTATTTTCAATGACAGTCTAGGAACAGTGGGTTAACTGCCTTGTTCAGGGGCAGAACAACAGATTTTTGGGGGATTGGATCTTGCAACCTTCCGGTTACTAGTCCAACGCTCTAACCACTAGGCTACCTGTCGCCCCATGTAGGGTGTGTGTGTGTGTGTGTGTGTGTGTGTGTGTGTGTGTGTGTGTGTGTGTGTGTGTGTGTGTGTGTGTGTGTGTGTGTGTGTGTGTGTGTGTGTGTGTGTGTGTGTGTGTGTGTGTGTGTCTGTCTGTGTCTGTGTCTGTGTGTATGTATGTCAAATCAAATCAAATTTTATTGGTCACGTACACATGGTTAGCAGATGTTATTGAGAGTGTAGGGAAATTATTGTGCTTCTAGTTCCAACAGTGCAGCAATATCTAACATGTAATCTAACAATTCCACAACAACTACCTAATACACACAAATATAAGTAAAGGAATGGAATAAGAATATATAGATATAAATATATGGATGAGCAACAACAGAGCGGCATAGGCAAGATGCAATAGATGGTATAAAATACAGTATAAACATATGAGATGAGTTAGGCAAGATAGGTAAACATCATTATTAAAGTGGCATTACTACAGTGACTAGTGATCCATTTATTAAAGTGGCCAATGATTTCAAGTCTGTATGTAGGCAGCAGCCTCTAATGTGCTAGTGTTGGCTGTTTAACAGTCTGATGGCTTTGAGATAGAAGCTGTTTTTCTGTCTCTCGGTCCCAGCTTTGATGCACCTGTACTGACCTTGCCTTATGGTAGCGGTGTGAACAGGTAGTTGTTGTCCTTGATGATCTTTTTGGCCTTCCTGTGACATCGGGTGCTGTAGGTGTCATGGAGGGCAGGTAGTTTGCCCCCGGTGATGTGTTGTGCAGTCCTCACCACCCTCTGGATTGCTTTGCGGTTGTGGGCGGTGCAGTTGTCGTATAAGGCTGTGATACAGCCGGACAGGATGCTCTCAATTGTGCATCTGTAAAAGTTTGTGAGGGTTTTAGGTGACAAGCCAAATTTCTTCAGTCTCCTGAGTCTTTCTTCACCACGCTGTCTGTGTGGGTGGACCATTTCAGTTTGTCCGTGATGTGTACGCAGGAGAACTTAGAACTTTCCACCTTCTCGTCGATGTGGATAGGGGGTGCGGGTGTGTCATGGCTAGTGCTGTGGGACCAGTCTACAGGGGGAATTCTCTCTGCAGCTCCTTCTGTATGTTTATATGGGTTGGCTCCCCTGTAGCTGAGGGGGTTGGGGGGCCCTTGGCTGTGCAACTCAGTGCCTCGCTGGGTCTGTGTGTGTGTCTGTGTGTGTGTCTGTGTGTGTGTCTGTGTGTGTGTCTGTGTGTGTGTCTGTGTGTGTGTCTGTCTGTGTGTCTGTGTGTGTGTCTGTGTGTGTGTCTGTGTGTGTGTCTGTGTGTGTGTCTGTGTGTGTGTCTGTTTGATGATTGAACTGATGGAGCTCAAAATGCTATCTGCATGGTATCCACTCAGCCTTCGATCAATACCTGCTAATCACACACACACACACACACACACACACACACACACACACACACACACACGCACACACGCACGCACGCACGCACACACGCACACACACACACACACACACAGATGAGACTAAATAGTTGTTCATTGAAGTGTAACTGTTTGATTTGAATAAATTAAATAGTCCACTGACTGTGTGATGGACAGACATGGAGAAAATAAATATAGAGAGGAGAGAGAGGGGAGGGAAAGAGAAGGGAGTGAGGGAAGGGGAGAGAGGGGAGGGAAACAGAAGGGAGAGAGGGAAGGGGAGAGAGGGGAGGGAAGAAAGGGGAGAGAGGGGAGATAAAAGAGAGGGGAGAGAGGGGAGGAAAGGAGAGAGAGGGGAGGGAAAGAGAGGGGAGAGAAAGGGAGGAAAAGAGAGGGGTTGGGAAAGAGAGGGGAGGGAGGGGAGGGAAAGAGAGGTGAGAGAAAGGGAAGGAAAGAGAGGGGGGAAGAGAGGCGAGGGAGGGGAGGGAAAGAGAGGGGAGAGAGGGAGGGAATGAGGGGAGAGGGGGGAGGGAAAGAGATGGGAGGGGAAGAGGGGGGAGGGGGAGGGAAAGAGAGGGGAGAGAAAGAGATGGGAGAGGCGGAGGGAAAGAGAGGGCAGAGGGGGGAGGGAAAGAGAGGGGAGGGGAAGAGATGGGAGAGGGGGAGGGAAAGAGAGGGGGGAGGGAAAGAGAGGGAGAGAAAGAGATGGGAGAGGGGGAGGGAAAGAGAGGGGGGAGGGAAGAGAGGGGAGAGGGGGAGGGGAGGGAAAGAGAGGGGAGAGAAAGAGATGGGAGAGGGGGAGGGAAAAAGAGGGGAGGGAAAGAGAGGGAAGAGATGGGATGGAAAGAGAGGGGAGAGAGAGGAGGGAAAGAGAGGGGGTATGCTAATTTTGTATAGAGCAGAACCAACACACTATTAAATGAGTCAAAACAGGAAAATTATCTTGTTAGAAATTAACAGAGAAAAATGTTCTCATGTGTGCTACCTATATCCCCCCAATAGAATCCCCCAACGATGACAGCTTCTCCATCCTAGAAGGGGAGATCAACCATTTCCAGGCCCAGGGACATGTACTAGTCTGTGGCGACCTAAATGCCAGAACTGGACAAGAACCTGACACTCTCAGCACACAGGGGGACAAACACCTACCTGGAGTTGACAGTATATCCTCCCAAAAATCCCCCTCTAGACCCAACTATGACAAAACAACCAACAAAAATGGGCCACAACTCCTGCAGCTCTGTCGCACGCTAGGAATGTACATAGTCAATGGTAGGCTTCGAGGAGACTCCTATGGAGTCAAAGTCGTTGATCCAAGATGGCGTAGCAGTAAGTCGTCCTGTCGTGTCGTGTCCCTTGTATATATCGTTTCTTTTTCGTTTTTTTACATATTTTTCTAAGCATATCTCTTTAAAAACATTTTGCTAAACCTAAGCTTCCAATACTCTCCTGCAACCCGCCTCACCCAATGTAGCTATTTTTCCTAAAGTATTTATATTTACTTCGGAACCGGAACCCCTCAACTGAAGCTAGCCAGCTAACCACCAGCTGTGCTAGCGGTCTTCAGCTAACCGGTCATCAGCTAACCTTTAGCTCGGAAAGCTCTCGCCAGTTCGAACAACGCGACTCTAACCAGAGCATAACGGACCTATTTATTTTTCATCCCCGGATTCATCCCCGGATTCCCACCGCAAACGGAACATTTCTCAGCTAGATCTTCACAACTAACTATCTAGCTAAACCGCAACCCCGGATGATTACTCCTGGCTAGCGTTTCCACCCACTTAGCTTGAAGCTAGCCCGGCCAGCGCACCTGTGCTACCACCGTAGCATACTCCTGGGCTACAATACCCGGGCCCACGACCGGTCTATCGATGTCACCGCATGAAGAGGAATAAACAGACTCACCCCATCGCGACGTCCCCCAAAGGCTAACTCTCTAGCCCTCGCTATCTCCCTGCTTGCTAATTAGGCCTGCTAACTGCTAGCTAGTCCAGCTCCGGTCCGCTAACTGCTACCTTGTTTAGCCCGGGCCTACAAACTGTTAGCTTGTTAGCACAGGCCTGCTAACCGTCTGAATCGGCGCGTCCCAAACACTCACTGGATCCATATTTACTTTCTATCTCTTTTTGATTTTTAACTTGTTTATACCTTCCGGAAACCTGCCTCACCCAATGTGATACGGAATCGCTATTATTTTTAATTTTTAGTACACACTCAAGAACCCCCAGAAGCTAACCAGCTAACTAGCTACAAGCTATTTAGTCATTGTTCGTTTTTTTAACCTGGATAACACTCGCCAGTCCAGCTTCCCTGCCCCATCCACCGCTGCCCCCTGGACACTGATCTCCTGGCTACATAGCTGATGCACGCTGGACTGTCCATTAATCACGGTACTCCATTCTGCTTGTTTGTTTTATCTGTTGGCCCCGTTGCCTAGTCAACGCCATTTTACCTGCTGTTGTTGTGCTAGCTGATTAGCTGTTGTCTCACCTACTGTTTTAGCTAGCTTTCCCAACTCAACACCTGTGATTACTGTATGCCTCGCTGTATGTCTCTCTCAAGTGTCAATATGCCTTGTATACTGTTGTTCAGGTTAGTTATCATTGTTTTAGTTCACAATGGAGCCCCTAGTTCCACTCTTCATACCCCTGATAACTCCTTTGTCCCACCTCCCACACATGCGGTGACCTCACCCATTACAACCAGCATGTCCAGAGATACAACCTCTCTCATCATCACCCAGTGCCTGGGCTTACCTCCGCTGTACCCGCACCCCACCATACCCCTGTCTGCGCATTATGCCCTGAATATATTCTACCATGCCCAGAAACCTGCTCCTCTTATTCTCTGTCCCCAACGCTCTAGGCGACCAGTTTTGATAGCCTTTAGCCGCACTCTCATACTACTCCTTCTCTGTTCCGCGGGTGATGTGGAGGTAAACCCAGGCCCTGCATGTCCCCAGGCACCCTCATTTGTTGACTTCTGTGATCGAAAAAGCCTTGGTTTCATGCATGTCAACATCAGAAGCCTCCTCCCTAAGTTTGTTTTACTCACTGCTCTAGCACACTCTGCTAACCCTGATGTCCTTGCTGTGTCTGAATCCTGGCTCAGGAAGGCCACCAAAAATTCAGAGATTTCCATACCCAACTATAACATCTTCCGTCAAGATAGAACTGCCAAAGGGGGAGGAGTTGCAGTCTACTGCAGAGATAGCCTGCAAAGTAATGTCATACTTTCCAGGTCCATACCCAAACAGTTCAAACTACTAATTTTGAAAATTACTCTCTCCAGAAATAAGTCTCTCACTGTTGCCGCCTGCTACCGACCTTCCTCAGCTCCCAGCTGTGCCCTGGACACCATTTGTGAATTGATCGCCCCCCATCTAGCTTCAGAGTTTGTTCTGTTAGGTGACCTAAACTGGGATATGCTTAACACCCCGGCAGTCCTACAATCTAAGCTAGATGCCCTCAATCTCACACAAATCATCAAGGAACCCACCAGGTACAACCCTAACTCTGTAAACAAGGGCACCCTCATAGACGTCATCCTGACCAACTGGCCCTCCAAATACACCTCCGCTGTCTTCAACCAGGATCTCAGCGATCACTGCCTCATTGCCTGTATCCGCTACGGAGCCGCAGTCAAACGACCACCCCTCATCACTGTCAAACGCTCCCTAAAACACTTCTGTGAGCAGGCCTTTCTAATCGACCTGGCCCGGGTATCCTGGAAGGACATTGACCTCATCCCGTCAGTTGAGGATGCCTGGTCATTCTTTAAAAGTAACTTCCTCACCATTTTAGATAAGCATGCTCCGTTCAAAAAATGCAGAACTAAGAACAGATACAGCCCTTGGTTCACCCCAGACCTGACTGCCCTCGACCAGCACAAAAACATCCTGTGGCGGACTGCAATAGTATCGAATAGTCCCCGTGATATGCAACTGTTCAGGGAAGTCCGGAACCAATACACGCAGTCAGTCAGGAAAGCTAAGGCCAGCTTCTTCAGCCAGAAGTTTGCATCCTGTAGCTCCAACTCCAAAAAGTTCTGGGACACTGTGAAGTCAATGGAGAACAAGAGCACCTCCTCCCAGCTGCCCACTGCACTGAGGCTAGGTAACACGGTCACCACCGATAAATCCATGATTATCGAAAACTTCAATAAGCATTTCTCAACGGCTGGCCATGCCTTCCGCCTGGCTACTTCAACCTCGGCCAACAGCCCCGCCCCCCCCGCTGCTCCTCGCCCAAGCCTCTCCAGGTTCTCCTTTACCCAAATCCAGATAGCAGATGTTCTGAAAGAGCTGCAAAACCTGGACCCGTACAAATCAGCTGGGCTTGACAATCTGGACCCTCTATTTCTGAAACTATCCGCCACCATTGTCGCAACCCCTATTACCAGCCTGTTCAACCTCTCTTTCATATCGTCTGAGATCCCCAAGGATTGGAAAGCTGCCGCAGTCATCGGGAGACACCTTCGACCCAAACTGTTACAGACCTATATCCATCCTGCCCTGCCTATCTAAGGTCTTCGAAAGCCAAGTCAACAAACAGGTCACTGACCATCTCGAATCCCACTGTACCTTCTCCGCTGTGCAATCTGGTTTCCGAGCCGGTCACGGGTTTACCTCAGCCACACTCAAGGTACTAAACGATATCATAACCGCCATCGATAAAAGACAGTACTGTGCAGCCGTCTTCATCGACCTTGCCAAGGCTTTCGACTCTGTCAATCACCATATTCTTATCGGCAGACTCAGTAGCCTCGGTTTTTCGGATGACTGCCTTGCCTGGTTCACCAATTACTTTGCAGACAGAGTTCAGTGTGTCAAATCGGAGGGCATGCTGTCCGGTCCTCTGGCAGTCTCTATGGGGGTGCCACAGGGTTCAATTCTCGGGCCGACTCTTTTCTCTGTATACATCAATGATGTTGCTCTTGCTGCGGGCGATTCCCTGATCCACCTCTACGCAGACGACACCATTCTATATACTTTCGGCCCGTCATTGGACACTGTGCTATCTAACCTCCAAACAAGCTTCAATGCCATACAACACTCCTTCCGTGGCCTCCGACTGCTCTTAAACGCTAGTAAAACCAAATGCATGCTTTTCAACCGATTGCTGCCTGCACCCGCATGCCCGCCTAGCATCACCACCCTGGATGGTTCCGACCTAGAATATGTGGACATCTATAAGTACCTAGGTGTCTGGCTAGACTGCACACTCTCCTTCCAGACTCATATCAAACATCTCCAATCGAAAATCAAATCAAGAGTCGGCTTTCTATTCCGCAACAAAGCCTCCTTCACTCACGCCGCCAAGCTTACCCTAGTAAAACTGACTATCCTACCGATCCTCGACTTCGGCGATGTCATCTACAAAATGGCTTCCAACACTCTACTCAGCAAACTGGATGCAGTCTATCACAGTGCCATCCGTTTTGTCACTAAAGCACCTTATACCACCCACCACTGCGACTTGTATGCTCTAGTCGGCTGGCCCTCGCTACATATTCGTCGCCAGACCCACTGGCTCCAGGTCATCTACAAGTCCATGCTAGGTAAAGCTCCGCCTTATCTCAGCTCACTGGTCACGATGGCAACACCCATCCGTAGCACGCGCTCCAGCAGGTGTATCTCACTGATCATCCCTAAAGCCAGTACTCTGCTGCCTGTGACTGGAACGAATTGCAAAAATCGCTGAAGTTGGAGACTTTTATCTCCCTCACCAACTTCAAACATCAGCTATCTGAGCAGCTAACCGATCGCTGCAGCTGTACATAGTCTATTGGTAAATAGCCCACCCATTTTCACCTACCTCATCCCCATACTGTTTTTATTTATTTATTTTTCTGCTCTTTTGCACACCAATATCTCTACCTGTACATGACCATCTGATCATTTATCACTCCAGTGTTAATCTGGAAAATTGTAATTATTCGCCTACCTCATGCCTTTTGCACACATTGTATATAGACTCCCCCTTTGTTTTCTACTGTGTTATTGACTTGTTAATTGTTTACTCCATGTGTAACTCTGTGTTGTCTGCTCATACTGCTATGCTTTATCTTGGCCAGGTCGCAGTTGCAAATGAGAACTTGTTCTCAACTAGCCTACCTGGTTAAATAAAGGTGAAATAAAAAAAATTAAAAAAATAAAATGGTAGGTACACCTATAGCTCATCTCCTGGCAGTAGTACTGTAGACTACTTTATCACTGACCTCAACCCAGAGTCTCTCAGGGCATTCACAGTCAGTCCACTGACACCCCTATTAGATCACAAGCAAAATCACAGTCTACTTGAACAGAGCAAAACTCAATCACGAGGCATCAAAGCCAAAAGAACTACACAATATTAAGACAGGCTATAGATGGAAGGATAGTAGTGTAGAAACCTACTAAAAACAATTATGTGACAACAAATTCAATACCTTTTAGACAACTTCCTGGACAAAACATTTAACTGTAATAGTGAAGGTGTAAACTTAGCAGTAGAAAACCTAAACAGTATATTTTACCTTTCAGCTTCCCTATCAAATCTAAAAATGTCAAGCAGACAACCTAAGAAATTTAAAACATTGACATATGGTTTGATGATGAATGCAAAACCTTAAGAAAGAAACTGAGAAACCTATCCAACAAAAAACACAGAGACCCAGAAAACCTAAGAAACTGAGAAACCTATCCAACAAAAAACACAGAGACCCAGAAAACCTAAGAAACTGAGAAACCTATCCAACAAAAAACATAGAGACCCAGAAAACCTAAGAAACTGAGAAACCTATCCAACAAAAAACTCAGAGACCCAGAAAACCTAAGAAAGAAACTGAGAAACCTATCCAACAAAAAACATAGAGACCCAGAAAACCTAAGAAACTGAGAAACCTATCCAACAAAAAACACAGAGACCCAGAAAACCTAAGAAAGAAACTGAGAAACCTATCCAACAAAAAACACAGAGACCCAGAAAACCTAAGAAACTGAGAAACCTATCCAACAAAAAACACAGAGACCCAGAAAACCTAAGAAACTGAGAAACCTATCCAACAAAAAACACAGAGACCCAGAAAACCTAAGAAAGAAACTGAGAAACCTATCCAACAAAAAACACAGAGACCCAGAAAACCTAAGAAAGAAACTGAGAAACCTATCCAACAAAAAACACAGAGACCCAGAAAACCTAAGAAAGAAACTGAGAAACCTATCCAACAAAAAACATAGAGACCCAGAAAACCTTCGCTTACGCCTTCACTATGGTGAATCACTAAAACAATACAGAAAACCTGAGTCTATGCCTTCACTATGGTGAATCACTAAAACAATACAGAAAACCTGAGTCTATGCCTTCACTATGGTGAATCACTAAAACAATACAGAAAACCTGAGTCTACGCCTTCACTATGGTGAATCACTAAAACAATACAGAAAACCTGAGTCTACGCCTTCACTATGATGAATCACTAAAACAATACAGAAAACCTGAGTCTACGCCTTCACTATGATGAATCACTAAAACAATACAGAAAACCTGAGTCTACGCCTTCACTATGGTGAATCACTAAAACAATACAGAAAACCTGAGTCTACGCCTTCACTATGATGAATCACTAAAACAATACAGAAAACCTGAGTCTACGCCTTCACTATGATGAATCACTAAAACAATACAGAAAACCTGAGTCTACGCCTTCACTATGGTGAATCACTAAAACAATACAGAAAACCTGAGTCTACGCCTTCACTATGGTGAATCACTAAAACAATACAGAAAACCTGAGTCTACGCCTTCACTATGGTGAATCACTAAAACAATACAGAAAACCTGAGTCTACGCCTTCACTATGGTGAATCACTAAAACAATACAGAAAACCTGAGTCTACGCCTTCACTATGGTGAATCACTAAAACAATACAGAAAACCTGAGTCTACGCCTTCACTATGGTGAATCACTAAAACAATACAGAAAACCTGAGTCTACGCCTTCACTATGGTGAATCACTAAAACAATACAGAAATACACTAAGGAAAAGAAGGAACAGCACGTCAGAAATCAGCTCAATGGAATTGAAGAATCCATAGAATCTAACCACTTCTGGATAATTGGAGCACACTAAACAAACAACAACACAAAGAATTATCTATCTAAAACGGAGATGTATGGATAAACCACATCTGCAATCTTTTTGTCTCTTTAACAAATAACAAACAGCAAAAACATATACATGATCAAATACAAGTCTTAGAATCAGCTATTAAAGACTACCAGAACCCACTGGATTCTCCAATTACATTGAATGAACTACAAGACCAAAAACAAACCCTCCAACCCAAAAAGACCTGTAGCGTTGATGTTATCCTAAATGAAATTATAAAATATACAGACCACAAATTCTATACATGTCTTTAACATCATCCTCAGCTCTGGCATCTTCCCCAATATTTGGAACCAACGACTGGTCAACCCAATACACCAAAGTGGAGACAAATTTTACACAGCAACCTTGGGAAAATCCTCAGCATTATCATTAACAGCAGACAGCAGATTGATTCAGTGAAAACAATGTACTGAGCAAATGTCAAATTGGCTTTGTACCAAATTACCGTACGACAGACCACA
>NC_143024.1:19800000-19845000 GCF_057628025.1 Oncorhynchus mykiss
CGCAAAGTTCAAGGGGGCCGAATACTTTCGCAAGGCACTGTATATGAGGTAGATTGTGTGTGTGTGTGTATGTGTGTGTGTGTATATGTGTGTGTGTTATAGCTCTACTAAGCAGTGAGGTGAAGGGTTAAGGTATGCATAGAGCTGGTATGAGGGCTATTGATTGTTAGTAAGCAGCACATTGATCTGGAGCACACATGTAGATTTAAGGGCTGTCTGGGAATTGGATTTGCCTAGAGGTTATTGGCACTGATGGTATTGACAGTGTGTATGTGTATGTTCTTACTGGTCAGGGTGGGTGTGTATATTTCCGTTGACATTAAGACATTGAGTGTCTTAATGTCAACAAAAATGTATGAGTGTGCGGGCGCGCGCGTGTGTGTGTGTGTGTGTGTGTGTGTGTGTGTGTAACAGTGTATGTTTTTAACACTGTGTGTTTTTTGTTCTCAGAGCTCCATGTACTCTCTGGCCTTGAAGTGTCTGATCAGCCTGTCTACAGTCATACTGCTGGGCCTCATCATAGCCTATCATGCACGAGAAGTCCAGGTAACACACACTCACACTCACACTCGCACGCACGCACACACACACGCGCACACGCACACACACACACACACACACACACACACACACACACACACACACACACACACACACACACACACACACACACACACACACACACACACACATACACATACACACACACACACATGCTGGACATTCCTACTCACACAAATAACCTTCATACATTCACAAAACAGCCACACAATCTCTCTCAGGGGATTAGGTGTTCTGTCCCTCAGGAGGATAGGTTTTAAAAGAAGAACACTTGCCTGTGTGCATGTATAAACCAGGAGAAACAGGGATGTGGTGGATAGAGACCATGCTACATTACGGCTAATGTATCTGGTGTATTCACAGAGTCTAAAGGGCTCTACTGCCTGCCAGATACCATTCTTGGGTCAGATTTCAATGGTGGGACTCAGATGTGTGGGCTGTCTGGCTAATTAATTACATTAATTGACCAATTAAGTGAAAGAGAAAGAGGCAAACCTGCCAACACTTCTATGCTGCATTAGTGAATAAGGATTTGAATAGATTCACTCTGTCTTATACTCCCTCTGGTCTTACAAATCTGAGGTGGTGAAATAGACACACTCACTCACTCAGTCCTCTCCCTCTCCTGACGACTGAGATAATCGATCAGAAACACCTTCATGCTTCATCATTTCTGTTTGGCCATTAGTCCTGCTTCATGATGTAATAATACTATGGACATTTAGCCGACATTTCTATCCAACCTTTTACACAGATCAGCTCCCATCCTGAATACATGCAGAAATCAACCACAGCTCTGGTGTTGTTCCAGCTAGATTTCTAGTCCAGGACTAGTTTACATCATATCTGTCTAAAAAACCCACCACAAATATTCATCTGATGGTATGACTTGTTGTTCTGAAATTGGGTTCAGCTATCTCCCTGCTAGCTACCCAGATGCCAGATTAGTATGCCCTGTCATGCACAGACAGATTATTATTCAGCTATCTCCCTGCTAGCTACCCAGATGCCAGATTAGTATGCCCTGTCATGCACAGACAGATTATTATTCAGCTATCTCCCTGCTAGCTACCCAGATGCCAGATTAGTATGCCCTGTCATGCACAGACAGATTATTATTCAGCTATCTCCCTGCTAGCTACCCAGATGCCAGATTAGTATGCCCTGTCATGCACAGACAGATTATTATTCAGCTATCTCCCTGCTAGCTACCCAGATGCCAGATTAGTATGCCCTGTCATGCACAGACAGATTATTATTCAGCTATCTCCCTGCTAGCTACCCAGATGCCAGATTAGTATGCCCTGTCATGCACAGACAGATTATTATTCAGCTATCTCCCTGCTAGCTACCCAGATGCCAGATTAGTATGCCCTGTCATGCACAGACAGATTATTATTCAGCTATCTCCCTGCTAGCTACCCAGATGCCAGATTAGTATGCCCTGTCATGCACAGACAGATTATTATTCAGCTATCTCCCTGCTAGCTACCCAGATGCCAGATTAGTATGCCCTGTCATGCACAGACAGATTATTATTCAGCTATCTCCCTGCTAGCTACCCAGATGCCAGATTAGTATGCCCTGTCATGCACAGACAGATTATTATTCAGCTATCTCCCTGCTAGCTACCCAGATGCCAGATTAGTATGCCCTGTCATGCACAGACAGATTATTATTCAGCTATCTCCCTGCTAGCTACCCAGATGCCAGATTAGTATGCCCTGTCATGCACAGACAGATTATTATTCAGCTATCTCCCTGCTAGCTACCCAGATGCCAGATTAGTATGCCCTGTCATGCTCAGACAGATTATTATTCAGCTACAGTGTCACGCTGCTCTAAGGGACTGACTGCATAGACATCAAATACTCTGCTTACTGTATGCCAACCCATGGAAGTGTGTGTGTGTGTGTGTGTGTGTGTGTGTGTGTGTGTGTGTGTGTGTGTGTGTGTGTGTGTGTCTGTGTGTGTGTGTGTGTGTGTGTGTGTGTGTGTGTGTGTGTGTGTGTGCAAAGGGGTGTTGCTGTGCAGGAACACGTCTTGATAAAAAAGGCCCTTGATGTCTGCTCACAGGTTCGATGTCATACACACACACACACACACACACACACACACACACACAGAGTCACTCATCCACCGACACTCCTCTGACTCCTGCATGTGACTGGCACACTAATACGTAAAGGGGAACGAGAGAGAGAGAGAGAGAGAGAGAGAGAGAGAGAGAGAGAGAGAGAGAGTGCTCTTCGGTTAATCCGTCCAATATAATTCCTTTTGATTAAATGAAATGTGGGGTTGGGTTGTGGTGGGGAGGTGAGGTGAGTTGAGGGGGTTGATGCAGGCGGCTGAGGGGAGGATTTAGCCAAAAACACTTCCCTTAATAACTGACTAACTGGAATGTCAACACAAGCCTACAGATCCTAGCCATGTGGTCTCAGCCTGCTAGATGCCTATTTAATAGTCTATTAGTCATATGACTCACCTGCCCATCAGCAACACACCTGTTTGCCTTCCTGTCCGTTGCATGCTCAACATGCTTGTTGGAGTTGCTCTGAGTGTGTGTGTTCATCAGTATTCAGACACACATCAGCAGTAAGGGATGCTGAGCCAAATGAAAAACGTTGTTCAATAGAGATTGGATTCCCAGAATACGTACAGCTTCTAACAGGATATATATATACACACACACACACACACACACACACACACACACACACACACACACACACACACACACACACACACACACACACACACACACACACACTATAACCTTAGGCGCACACTCACATCGGTGTGTGCAGGGCATCTATTCTATCTTGGAGTGTTGCTGGTAGGGATGCTAGGGCAGGGGGAAATTAGAGGGATTCTTTCTGAAGTTACTAGCATTCATACATCCTCTCTCTTCCCTTTCTCCATTCCCCCCCCCCACTCTCTCTCTCTTCACCTCTGTTTACCACCGTTTTATCTCTCTCCCTCTCTCTATTCAGCCCTCTCTCTCTCTTTATCAGATTATGTCCCCCTCAGTTCCTCTGTCTCTGGGCTCAATTCAATTCTATGACTTTCTCCTTCTCTCTTGCATTCTACCCTCATCCCTCTAAATATACCCCTTTAACCCCGTTCTACCTCTCCGTCTGTATCTCTCTCCCTCTTTCACTCTCTTCACATCTTGCTTTGTCTATGAAGTGTCAACCTATTTCAGACTCTCTGTATAGAGCATGCCAGCTTGTGGTCCTAAAATCTGGAAATAACTTACCTCTGGTTCGTTCAGCGATCCCTATGGGGAAAATGAATGGGGGAAGCAAAGGGTTTTGGAATAAACACAGAAAGTAAGGTCTGAAGTTAACACAGGCTCAGGAGATCTCATACAGTTTGTTCTATGAGATAATAGCAGTCAGTTAACATGCCCTTTATTTAATTATGAAACCTCTATATATTGTTCTACCCTTCCCTGTTCTCTCTATGTCCACCTTCCTGTCTGTCCCCCCCCCCCTCTGTTTCCCTTACCTCCTCTCCCTGTTCTCTCTATGTCCACCTTCCTGTCTGTACCCCTCTCTCTGTTTCCCTTACATCCTCTCCCTGTTCTCTCTATGTCCACCTTCCTGTCTGTCCCCCCCCCTCTGTTTCCCTTACCTCCTCTCCCTGTTCTCTCTATGTCCACCTTCCTGTCTGTACCCCCCCCCCCCCCCCTGTTTCCCTTACCCCCTCTCCCTGTTCTCTCTATGTCCACCTTCCTGTCTGTCCCCCCCCCCTCTGTTTCCCTTACCCCCTCTCCCTGTTCTCTCTATGTCCACCTTCCTGTCTGCCCCCCCCCCCTCTGTTTCCCTTACCCCCTCTCCCTGTTCTCTCTATGTCCACCTTCCTGTCTGTACCCCTCTCTCTGTTTCCCTTACCTCCTCTCCCTGTTCTCTCTATGTCCACCTTCCTGTCTGTCCCCCTCTCTCTGTTTCCCTTACCTCCTCTCCCTGTTCTCTCTATGTCCACCTTCCTGTCTGTCCCCCTCTCTCTGTTTCCCTTACCTCCTCTCCCTGTTCTCTCTATGTCCACCTTCCTGTCTGTCCCCCTCTCTCTGTTTCCCTTACCCCCTCTCCCTGTTCTCTCTATGTCCACCTTCCTGTCTGTCCCCCTCTCTCTGTTTCCCTTACCTCCTCTCCCTGTTCTCTCTATGTCCACCTTCCTGTCTGTCCCCCTCTCTCTGTTTCCCTTACCTCCTCTCCCTGTTCTCTCTATGTCCACCTTCCTGTCTGTCCCCCTCTCTCTGTTTCCCTTACCTCCTCTCCCTGTTCTCTCTATGTCCACCTTCCTGTCTGTCCCCCTCTCTCTGTTTCCCTTACCTCCTCTCCCTGTTATTTCTATGTCCACCTTCCTGTCTGTCCCCCTCTCTCTGTTTCCCTTACCTCCTCTCCCTGTTCTCTCTATGTCCACCTTCCTGTCTGTCCCCCTCTCTCTGTTTCCCTTACCACCTCTCCCTGTTCTCTCTATGTCCACCTTCCTGTCTGTCCCCCTATCTCTGTTTCCCTTACCTCCTCTCCCTGTTCTCTCTATGTCCACCTTCCTGTCTGTCCCCCTCTCTCTGTTTCCCTTACCTCCTCTCCCTGTTCTCTCTATGTACACCTTCCTGTCTGTCCCCCTCTCTCTGTTTCCCTTACCTCCTCTCCCTGTTCTCTCTATGTCCACCTTCCTGTCTGTCCCCCTCTCTCTGTTTCCCTTACCTCCTCTCCCTGTTCTTCAAGGTCCACCTTCCTGTCTGTCCCCCTCTCTCTGTTTCCCTTACCTCCTCTCCCTGTTCTCTCTATGTCCACCTTCCTGTCTGTCCCCCTCTCTCTGTTTCCCTCACCTCCTCTCACTGTTCTTTCTATGTCCACCTTCCTGTCTGTCCCCCTCTCTCTGTTAGTATCAGACCTTGTTAGAGAAACACTGGGTACATTCTAACAGTATGTTAATATCAGACCTTGTTAGAGAAACACTGGGTACATTCTAACAGTATGTTCATATCAGACCTTGTTAGGGAAACACTGGGTACATTCTAACAGTATGTTAATATCAGACCTTGTTAGGGAAACACTGGTTACATTCTAACAGTATGTTAATATCAGACCTTGTTAGGGAAACACTGGGTACATTCTAACAGTATGTTAATATCAGACCTTGTTAGGGAAACACTGGTTACATTCTAACAGTATGTTAATATCAGACCTTGTTAGGGAAACACTGGGTACATTCTAACAGTATGTTAATATCAGACCTTGTTAGAGAAACACTGGGTACATTCTAACAGTATGTTAATATCAGACCTTGTTAGGGAAACACTGGTTACATTCTAACAGTATGTTAATATCAGACCTTGTTAAAGAAACACTGGGTACATTCTAACAGTATGTTAATATCAGACCTTGTTAGAGAAACACTGGGTACATTCTAACAGTATGTTAATATCAGACCTTGTTAGGGAAACACTGGGTACATTCTAACAGTATGTTAATATCAGACCTTGTTAGAGAAACACTGGGTACATTCTAACAGTATGTTAATATCAGAACTTGTTAGGGAAACACTGGGTACATTCTAACAGTATGTTAATATCAGACCTTGTTAGGGAAACACTGGGTACATTCTAACAGTATGTTAATATCAGACATTTTTAGAGAAACACTGGGTACATTCTAACAGTATGTTAATATCAGACATTTTTAGAGAAACACTGGGTACATTCTAACAGTATGTTAATATCAGACCTTGTTAGAGAAACACTGGGTACATTCAGTATGTTAATATCAGACCTTGTTAGGGAAACACTGGGTACATTCTAACATTATGTTAATATCAGACCTTGTTAGGGAAACACTGGTTCCATTCAGTATGTTAATATCAGACCTTGTTAGGGAAACACTGGGTACATTCTAACAGTATGTTCATATCAGACCTTGTTAGGGAAACACTGGGTACATTCTAACAGTATGTTATTATCAGACCTTGTTAGAGAAACACTGGGTACATTCTAACAGTATGTTCATATCAGACCTTGTTAGGGAAACACTGGGTACATTCTAACAGTATGTTAATATCAGACCTTGTTAGAGAAACACTGGGTACATTCTAACAGTATGTTAATATCAGACCTTGTTAGAGAAACACTGGGTACATTCAGTATGTTAATATCAGACCTTGTTAGAGAAACACTGGGTACATTCTAACAGTATGTTATTATCAGACCTTGTTAGAGAAACACTGGGTACATTCTAACAGTATGTTAATATCATACCTTGTTAGAGAAACACTGGGTACATTCTAACAGTATGTTATTATCAGACCTTGTTAGAGAAACACTGGCTACATTCTAACAGTATGTTCATATCAGACCTTGTTAGGGAAACACTGGGTACATTCTAACAGTATGTTAATATCAGACCTTGTTAGAGAAACACTGGGTACATTCTAACAGTATGTTAATATCAGACCTTGTTAGGGAAACACTGGGTACATTCTAACAGTATGTTATTATCAGACCTTGTTAGAGAAACACTGGGTACATTCTAACAGTATGTTCATATCAGACCTTGTTAGGGAAACACTGGGTACATTCTAACAGTATGTTATTATCAGACCTTGTTAGAGAAACACTGGGTACATTCTAACAGTATGTTAATATCAGACATTTTTAGAGAAACACTGGGTACATTCTAACAGTATGTTAATATCAGACATTTTTAGAGAAACACTGGGTACATTCTAACAGTATGTTAATATCAGACCTTGTTAGAGAAACACTGGGTACATTCAGTATGTTAATATCAGACCTTGTTAGGGAAACACTGGGTACATTCTAACATTATGTTAATATCAGACCTTGTTAGGGAAACACTGGTTCCATTCAGTATGTTAATATCAGACCTTGTTAGGGAAACACTGGGTACATTCTAACAGTATGTTCATATCAGACCTTGTTAGGGAAACACTGGGTACATTCTAACAGTATGTTATTATCAGACCTTGTTAGAGAAACACTGGGTACATTCTAACAGTATGTTCATATCAGACCTTGTTAGGGAAACACTGGGTACATTCTAACAGTATGTTAATATCAGACCTTGTTAGAGAAACACTGGGTACATTCTAACAGTATGTTAATATCAGACCTTGTTAGAGAAACACTGGGTACATTCAGTATGTTAATATCAGACCTTGTTAGAGAAACACTGGGTACATTCTAACAGTATGTTATTATCAGACCTTGTTAGAGAAACACTGGGTACATTCTAACAGTATGTTAATATCATACCTTGTTAGAGAAACACTGGGTACATTCTAACAGTATGTTATTATCAGACCTTGTTAGAGAAACACTGGCTACATTCTAACAGTATGTTCATATCAGACCTTGTTAGGGAAACACTGGGTACATTCTAACAGTATGTTAATATCAGACCTTGTTAGAGAAACACTGGGTACATTCTAACAGTATGTTAATATCAGACCTTGTTAGGGAAACACTGGGTACATTCTAACAGTATGTTATTATCAGACCTTGTTAGAGAAACACTGGGTACATTCTAACAGTATGTTCATATCAGACCTTGTTAGGGAAACACTGGGTACATTCTAACAGTATGTTATTATCAGACCTTGTTAGAGAAACACTGGGTACATTCTAACAGTATGTTCATATCAGACCTTGTTAGAGAAACACTGGGTACATTCTAACAGTATGTTAATATCAGACCTTGTTAGAGAAACACTGGGTACATTCTAACAGTATGTTCATATCAGACCTTGTTAGAGAAACACTGGGTACATTCTAACAGTATGTTAATATCAGACCTTGTTAGAGAAACACTGGGTACATTCTAACATTATGTTCATATCAGACCTTGTTAGAGAAACACTGGGTACATTCTAACAGTATGTTAATATCAGACCTTGTTAGGGAAACACTGGGTACATTCTAACAGTATGTTCATATCAGACCTTGTTAGAGAAACACTGGGTACATTCAGTATGTTAATATCAGACCTTGTTAGGGAAACACTGGGTACATTCAGTATGTTCATATCAGACCTTGTTAGAGAAACACTGGGTACATTCAGTATGTTAATATCAGACCTTGTTAGAGAAACACTGGGTACATTCTAACAGTATGTTATTATCAGACCTTGTTAGAGAAACACTGGGTACATTCTAACAGTATGTTAATATCATACCTTGTTAGAGAAACACTGGGTACATTCTAACAGTATGTTATTATCAGACCTTGTTAGAGAAACACTGGCTACATTCTAACAGTATGTTCATATCAGACCTTGTTAGGGAAACACTGGGTACATTCTAACAGTATGTTATTATCAGACCTTGTTAGAGAAACACTCGGTACATTCTAACAGTATGTTCATATCAGACCTTGTTAGAGAAACACTGGGTACATTCTAACAGTATGTTAATATCAGACCTTGTTAGAGAAACACTGGGTACATTCTAACAGTATGTTATTATCAGACCTTGTTAGAGAAACACTGGCTACATTCTAACAGTATGTTCATATCAGACCTTGTTAGGGAAACACTGGGTACATTCTAACAGTATGTTATTATCAGACCTTGTTAGAGAAACACTGGGTACATTCTAACAGTATGTTCATATCAGACCTTGTTAGAGAAACACTGGGTACATTCTAACAGTATGTTAATATCAGACCTTGTTAGAGAAACACTGGGTACATTCTAACAGTATGTTCATATCAGACCTTGTTAGAGAAACACTTGGTACATTCTAACAGTATGTTCATATCAGACCTTGTTAGAGAAACACTGGGTACATTCTAACAGTATGTTAATATCAGACCTTGTTAGAGAAACACTGGGTACATTCTAACATTATGTTCATATCAGACCTTGTTAGAGAAACACTGGGTACATTCTAACAGTATGTTCATATCAGACCTTGTTAGAGAAACACTGGGTACATTCAGTATGTTAATATCAGACCTTGTTAGGGAAACACTGGGTACATTCAGTATGTTCATATCAGACCTTGTTAGAGAAACACTGGGTACATTCTAACAGTATGTTAATATCAGACCTTGTTAGAGAAACACTGGGTACATTCTAACAGTATGTTATTATCAGACCTTGTTAGAGAAACACTGGGTACATTCTAACAGTATGTTAATATCATACCTTGTTAGAGAAACACTGGGTACATTCTAACAGTATGTTATTATCAGACCTTGTTAGAGAAACACTGGCTACATTCTAACAGTATGTTCATATCAGACCTTGTTAGGGAAACACTGGGTACATTCTAACAGTATGTTATTATCAGACCTTGTTAGAGAAACACTTGGTACATTCTAACAGTATGTTCATATCAGACCTTGTTAGAGAAACACTGGGTACATTCTAACAGTATGTTAATATCAGACCTTGTTAGAGAAACACTGGGTACATTCTAACATTATGTTCATATCAGACCTTGTTAGAGAAACACTTGGTACATTCTAACAGTATGTTCATATCAGACCTTGTTAGAGAAACACTGGGTACATTCTAACAGTATGTTAATATCAGACCTTGTTAGAGAAACACTGGGTACATTCTAACATTATGTTCATATCAGACCTTGTTAGAGAAACACTGGGTACATTCTAACAGTATGTTCATATCAGACCTTGTTAGAGAAACACTGGGTACATTCAGTATGTTAATATCAGACCTTGTTAGAGAAACACTGGGTACATTCAGTATGTTCATATCAGACCTTGTTAGGGAAACACTGGTTACATTCTAACAGTATGTTAATATCAGACCTTGTTAGAGAAACACTTGGTACATTCAGTATGTTCATATCAGACCTTGTTAGAGAAACACTGGGTACATTCTAACAGTATGTTAATATCAGACCTTGTTAGAGAAACACTGGGTACATTCTAACAGTATGTTAATATCAGACCTTGTTAGGGAAACACTGGGTACATTCTAACAGTATGTTAATATCAGACCTTGTTAGGGAAACACTGGGTACATTCAGTATGTTCATATCAGACCTTGTTAGAGAAACACTGGGTACATTCTAACAGTATGTTAATATCAGACCTTGTTAGAGAAACACTGGGTACATTCTAACAGTATGTTATTATCAGACCTTGTTAGAGAAACACTGGGTACATTCTAACAGTATGTTAATATCATACCTTGTTAGAGAAACACTGGGTACATTCTAACAGTATGTTATTATCAGACCTTGTTAGAGAAACACTGGCTACATTCTAACAGTATGTTCATATCAGACCTTGTTAGGGAAACACTGGGTACATTCTAACAGTATGTTATTATCAGACCTTGTTAGAGAAACACTGGGTACATTCTAACAGTATGTTCATATCAGACCTTGTTAGAGAAACACTGGGTACATTCTAACAGTATGTTAATATCAGACCTTGTTAGAGAAACACTGGGTACATTCTAACAGTATGTTCATATCAGACCTTGTTAGAGAAACACTGGGTACATTCTAACAGTATGTTAATATCAGACCTTGTTAGAGAAACACTGGGTACATTCTAACATTATGTTCATATCAGACCTTGTTAGAGAAACACTGGGTACATTCTAACAGTATGTTCATATCAGACCTTGTTAGAGAAACACTGGGTACATTCAGTATGTTAATATCAGACCTTGTTAGGGAAACACTGGGTACATTCAGTATGTTCATATCAGACCTTGTTAGAGAAACACTGGGTACATTCAGTATGTTAATATCAGACCTTGTTAGAGAAACACTGGGTACATTCAGTATGTTAATATCAGACCTTGTTAGAGAAACACTGGGTACATTCAGTATGTTAATATCAGACCTTGTTAGAGAAACACTGGGTACATTCTAACAGTATGTTATTATCAGACCTTGTTAGAGAAACACTGGGTACATTCTAACAGTATGTTCATATCAGACCTTGTTAGAGAAACACTGGGTACATTCTAACAGTATGTTAATATCAGACCTTGTTAGAGAAACACTGGGTACATTCTAACAGTATGTTAATATCAGACCTTGTTAGAGAAACACTGGGTACATTTTAACAGTATGTTAATATCAGACCTTGTTAGAGAAACACTGGGTACATTCTAAAAGTATGTTCATATCAGACCTTGTTAGAGAAACACTGGGTACATTCTAACAGTATGTTAATATCAGACCTTGTTAGAGAAACACTGGGTACATTCTAACAGTATGTTCATATCAGACCTTGTTAGAGAAACACTGGGTACATTTTAACAGTATGTTAATATCAGACCTTGTTAGAGAAACACTGGGTACATTCTAACAGTATGTTCATATCAGACCTTGTTAGAGAAACACTGGGTACATTCAGTATGTTAATATCAGACCTTGTTAGAGAAACACTGGGTACATTCTAACAGTATGTTCATATCAGACCTTGTTAGAGAAACACTGGGTACATTCTAACAGTATGTTCATATCAGACCTTGTTAGAGAAACACTGGGTACATTCTAACAGTATGTTAATATCAGACCTTGTTAGGGAAACACTGGGTACATTCAGTATGTTAATATCAGACCTTGTTAGAGAAACACTGGGTACATTCTAACAGTATGTTAATATCAGACATTGTTAGAGAAACACTGGGTACATTCTAACAGTATGTTATTATCAGACCTTGTTAGAGAAACACTGGGTACATTCTAACAGTATGTTCATATCAGACCTTGTTAGAGAAACACTGGGTACATTCTAACAGTATGTTAATATCAGACCTTGTTAGAGAAACACTGGGTACATTCTAACATTATGTTCATATCAGACCTTGTTAGAGAAACACTGGGTACATTCTAACAGTATGTTCATATCAGACCTTGTTAGAGAAACACTGGGTACATTCAGTATGTTAATATCAGACCTTGTTAGGGAAACACTGGGTACATTCAGTATGTTCATATCAGACCTTGTTAGAGAAACACTGGGTACATTCAGTATGTTAATATCAGACCTTGTTAGAGAAACACTGGGTACATTCAGTATGTTAATATCAGACCTTGTTAGAGAAACACTGGGTACATTCAGTATGTTAATATCAGACCTTGTTAGAGAAACACTGGGTACATTCTAACAGTATGTTATTATCAGACCTTGTTAGAGAAACACTGGGTACATTCTAACAGTATGTTCATATCAGACCTTGTTAGAGAAACACTGGGTACATTCTAACAGTATGTTAATATCAGACCTTGTTAGAGAAACACTGGGTACATTCTAACAGTATGTTAATATCAGACCTTGTTAGAGAAACACTGGGTACATTTTAACAGTATGTTAATATCAGACCTTGTTAGAGAAACACTGGGTACATTCTAAAAGTATGTTCATATCAGACCTTGTTAGAGAAACACTGGGTACATTCTAACAGTATGTTAATATCAGACCTTGTTAGAGAAACACTGGGTACATTCTAACAGTATGTTCATATCAGACCTTGTTAGAGAAACACTGGGTACATTTTAACAGTATGTTAATATCAGACCTTGTTAGAGAAACACTGGGTACATTCTAACAGTATGTTCATATCAGACCTTGTTAGAGAAACACTGGGTACATTCAGTATGTTAATATCAGACCTTGTTAGAGAAACACTGGGTACATTCTAACAGTATGTTCATATCAGACCTTGTTAGAGAAACACTGGGTACATTCTAACAGTATGTTCATATCAGACCTTGTTAGAGAAACACTGGGTACATTCTAACAGTATGTTAATATCAGACCTTGTTAGGGAAACACTGGGTACATTCAGTATGTTAATATCAGACCTTGTTAGAGAAACACTGGGTACATTCTAACAGTATGTTAATATCAGACATTGTTAGAGAAACACTGGGTACATTCTAACAGTATGTTATTATCAGACCTTGTTAGAGAAACACTGGGTACATTCTAACAGTATGTTAATATCAGACCTTGTTAGAGAAACACTGGGTACATTCTAACAGTATGTTATTATCAGACCTTGTTAGAGAAACACTGGGTACATTCTAACAGTATGTTAATATCAGACCTTGTTAGAGAAACACTGGGTACATTCTAACATTATGTTCATATCAGACCTTGTTAGAGAAACACTGGGTACATTCTAACAGTATGTTCATATCAGACCTTGTTAGAGAAACACTGGGTACATTCAGTATGTTAATATCAGACCTTGTTAGGGAAACACTGGGTACATTCAGTATGTTCATATCAGACCTTGTTAGAGAAACACTGGGTACATTCTAACAGTATGTTAATATCAGACCTTGTTAGAGAAACACTGGGTACATTCTAACAGTATGTTATTATCAGACCTTGTTAGAGAAACACTGGGTACATTCTAACAGTATGTTAATATCATACCTTGTTAGAGAAACACTGGGTACATTCTAACAGTATGTTATTATCAGACCTTGTTAGAGAAACACTGGCTACATTCTAACAGTATGTTCATATCAGACCTTGTTAGGGAAACACTGGGTACATTCTAACAGTATGTTATTATCAGACCTTGTTAGAGAAACACTTGGTACATTCTAACAGTATGTTCATATCAGACCTTGTTAGAGAAACACTGGGTACATTCTAACAGTATGTTAATATCAGACCTTGTTAGAGAAACACTGGGTACATTCTAACAGTATGTTATTATCAGACCTTGTTAGAGAAACACTGGGTACATTCTAACAGTATGTTAATATCATACCTTGTTAGAGAAACACTGGGTACATTCTAACAGTATGTTATTATCAGACCTTGTTAGAGAAACACTGGCTACATTCTAACAGTATGTTCATATCAGACCTTGTTAGGGAAACACTGGGTACATTCTAACAGTATGTTATTATCAGACCTTGTTAGAGAAACACTGGGTACATTCTAACAGTATGTTCATATCAGACCTTGTTAGAGAAACACTGGGTACATTCTAACAGTATGTTAATATCAGACCTTGTTAGAGAAACACTGGGTACATTCTAACAGTATGTTCATATCAGACCTTGTTAGAGAAACACTGGGTACATTCTAACAGTATGTTAATATCAGACCTTGTTAGAGAAACACTGGGTACATTCTAACATTATGTTCATATCAGACCTTGTTAGGGAAACACTGGGTACATTCAGTATGTTCATATCAGACCTTGTTAGAGAAACACTGGGTACATTCAGTATGTTAATATCAGACCTTGTTAGAGAAACACTGGGTACATTCAGTATGTTAATATCAGACCTTGTTAGAGAAACACTGGGTACATTCAGTATGTTAATATCAGACCTTGTTAGAGAAACACTGGGTACATTCTAACAGTATGTTATTATCAGACCTTGTTAGAGAAACACTGGGTACATTCTAACAGTATGTTCATATCAGACCTTGTTAGAGAAACACTGGGTACATTCTAACAGTATGTTAATATCAGACCTTGTTAGAGAAACACTGGGTACATTCTAACAGTATGTTAATATCAGACCTTGTTAGAGAAACACTGGGTACATTTTAACAGTCTGTTAATATCAGACCTTGTTAGAGAAACACTGGGTACATTCTAAAAGTATGTTATTATCAGACCTTGTTAGAGAAACACTGGCTACATTCTAACAGTATGTTCATATCAGACCTTGTTAGGGAAACACTGGGTACATTCTAACAGTATGTTATTATCAGACCTTGTTAGAGAAACACTTGGTACATTCTAACAGTATGTTCATATCAGACCTTGTTAGAGAAACACTGGGTACATTCTAACAGTATGTTAATATCAGACCTTGTTAGAGAAACACTGGTTACATTCTAACAGTATGTTATTATCAGACCTTGTTAGAGAAACACTGGGTACATTCTAACAGTATGTTAATATCATACCTTGTTAGAGAAACACTGGGTACATTCTAACAGTATGTTATTATCAGACCTTGTTAGAGAAACACTGGCTACATTCTAACAGTATGTTCATATCAGACCTTGTTAGGGAAACACTGGGTACATTCTAACAGTATGTTATTATCAGACCTTGTTAGAGAAACACTGGGTACATTCTAACAGTATGTTCATATCAGACCTTGTTAGAGAAACACTGGGTACATTCTAACAGTATGTTAATATCAGACCTTGTTAGAGAAACACTGGGTACATTCTAACAGTATGTTCATATCAGACCTTGTTAGAGAAACACTGGGTACATTCTAACAGTATGTTAATATCAGACCTTGTTAGAGAAACACTGGGTACATTCTAACATTATGTTCATATCAGACCTTGTTAGAGAAACACTGGGTACATTCTAACAGTATGTTCATATCAGACCTTGTTAGAGAAACACTGGGTACATTCAGTATGTTAATATCAGACCTTGTTAGGGAAACACTGGGTACATTCAGTATGTTCATATCAGACCTTGTTAGAGAAACACTGGGTACATTCAGTATGTTAATATCAGACCTTGTTAGAGAAACACTGGGTACATTCAGTATGTTAATATCAGACCTTGTTAGAGAAACACTGGGTACATTCAGTATGTTAATATCAGACCTTGTTAGAGAAACACTGGGTACATTCTAACAGTATGTTATTATCAGACCTTGTTAGAGAAACACTGGGTACATTCTAACAGTATGTTCATATCAGACCTTGTTAGAGAAACACTGGGTACATTCTAACAGTATGTTAATATCAGACCTTGTTAGAGAAACACTGGGTACATTCTAACAGTATGTTAATATCAGACCTTGTTAGAGAAACACTGGGTACATTTTAACAGTATGTTAATATCAGACCTTGTTAGAGAAACACTGGGTACATTCTAAAAGTATGTTCATATCAGACCTTGTTAGAGAAACACTGGGTACATTCTAACAGTATGTTAATATCAGACCTTGTTAGAGAAACACTGGGTACATTCTAACAGTATGTTCATATCAGACCTTGTTAGAGAAACACTGGGTACATTTTAACAGTATGTTAATATCAGACCTTGTTAGAGAAACACTGGGTACATTCTAACAGTATGTTCATATCAGACCTTGTTAGAGAAACACTGGGTACATTCAGTATGTTAATATCAGACCTTGTTAGAGAAACACTGGGTACATTCTAACAGTATGTTCATATCAGACCTTGTTAGAGAAACACTGGGTACATTCTAACAGTATGTTCATATCAGACCTTGTTAGAGAAACACTGGGTACATTCTAACAGTATGTTAATATCAGACCTTGTTAGGGAAACACTGGGTACATTCAGTATGTTAATATCAGACCTTGTTAGAGAAACACTGGGTACATTCTAACAGTATGTTAATATCAGACATTGTTAGAGAAACACTGGGTACATTCTAACAGTATGTTATTATCAGACCTTGTTAGAGAAACACTGGGTACATTCTAACAGTATGTTAATATCAGACCTTATTAGAGAAACACTGGGTACATTCTAACAGTATGTTATTATCAGACCTTGTTAGAGAAACACTGGGTACATTCTAACAGTATGTTAATATCAGACCTTGTTAGAGAAACACTGGGTACATTCTAACATTATGTTCATATCAGACCTTGTTAGAGAAACACTGGGTACATTCTAACAGTATGTTCATATCAGACCTTGTTAGAGAAACACTGGGTACATTCAGTATGTTAATATCAGACCTTGTTAGGGAAACACTGGGTACATTCAGTATGTTCATATCAGACCTTGTTAGAGAAACACTGGGTACATTCTAACAGTATGTTAATATCAGACCTTGTTAGAGAAACACTGGGTACATTCTAACAGTATGTTATTATCAGACCTTGTTAGAGAAACACTGGGTACATTCTAACAGTATGTTAATATCATACCTTGTTAGAGAAACACTGGGTACATTCTAACAGTATGTTATTATCAGACCTTGTTAGAGAAACACTGGCTACATTCTAACAGTATGTTCATATCAGACCTTGTTAGGGAAACACTGGGTACATTCTAACAGTATGTTATTATCAGACCTTGTTAGAGAAACACTTGGTACATTCTAACAGTATGTTCATATCAGACCTTGTTAGAGAAACACTGGGTACATTCTAACAGTATGTTAATATCAGACCTTGTTAGAGAAACACTGGGTACATTCTAACATTATGTTCATATCAGACCTTGTTAGAGAAACACTTGGTACATTCTAACAGTATGTTCATATCAGACCTTGTTAGAGAAACACTGGGTACATTCTAACAGTATGTTAATATCAGACCTTGTTAGAGAAACACTGGGTACATTCTAACATTATGTTCATATCAGACCTTGTTAGAGAAACACTGGGTACATTCTAACAGTATGTTCATATCAGACCTTGTTAGAGAAACACTGGGTACATTCAGTATGTTAATATCAGACCTTGTTAGGGAAACACTGGGTACATTCAGTATGTTCATATCAGACCTTGTTAGAGAAACACTGGGTACATTCTAACAGTATGTTAATATCAGACCTTGTTAGAGAAACACTGGGTACATTCTAACAGTATGTTATTATCAGACCTTGTTAGAGAAACACTGGGTACATTCTAACAGTATGTTAATATCATACCTTGTTAGAGAAACACTGGGTACATTCTAACAGTATGTTATTATCAGACCTTGTTAGAGAAACACTGGCTACATTCTAACAGTATGTTCATATCAGACCTTGTTAGGGAAACACTGGGTACATTCTAACAGTATGTTATTATCAGACCTTGTTAGAGAAACACTGGGTACATTCTAACAGTATGTTCATATCAGACCTTGTTAGAGAAACACTGGGTACATTCTAACAGTATGTTAATATCAGACCTTGTTAGAGAAACACTGGGTACATTCTAACATTATGTTCATATCAGACCTTGTTAGAGAAACACTGGGTACATTCTAACAGTATGTTCATATCAGACCTTGTTAGAGAAACACTGGGTACATTCAGTATGTTAATATCAGACCTTGTTAGGGAAACACTGGGTACATTCAGTATGTTCATATCAGACCTTGTTAGAGAAACACTGGGTACATTCAGTATGTTAATATCAGACCTTGTTAGAGAAACACTGGGTACATTCAGTATGTTAATATCAGACCTTGTTAGAGAAACACTGGGTACATTCAGTATGTTAATATCAGACCTTGTTAGAGAAACACTGGGTACATTCAGTATGTTAATATCAGACCTTGTTAGAGAAACACTGGGTACATTCTAACAGTATGTTATTATCAGACCTTGTTAGAGAAACACTGGGTACATTCTAACAGTATGTTAATATCAGACCTTGTTAGAGAAACACTGGGTACATTCTAACATTATGTTCATATCAGACCTTGTTAGAGAAACACTGGGTACATTCTAACAGTATGTTCATATCAGACCTTGTTAGAGAAACACTGGGTACATTCAGTATGTTAATATCAGACCTTGTTAGGGAAACACTGGGTACATTCAGTATGTTCATATCAGACCTTGTTAGAGAAACACTGGGTACATTCTAACAGTATGTTAATATCAGACCTTGTTAGAGAAACACTGGGTACATTCTAACAGTATGTTATTATCAGACCTTGTTAGAGAAACACTGGGTACATTCTAACAGTATGTTAATATCATACCTTGTTAGAGAAACACTGGGTACATTCTAACAGTATGTTATTATCAGACCTTGTTAGAGAAACACTGGCTACATTCTAACAGTATGTTCATATCAGACCTTGTTAGGGAAACACTGGGTACATTCTAACAGTATGTTATTATCAGACCTTGTTAGAGAAACACTTGGTACATTCTAACAGTATGTTCATATCAGACCTTGTTAGAGAAACACTGGGTACATTCTAACAGTATGTTAATATCAGACCTTGTTAGAGAAACACTGGGTACATTCTAACATTATGTTCATATCAGACCTTGTTAGAGAAACACTTGGTACATTCTAACAGTATGTTCATATCAGACCTTGTTAGAGAAACACTGGGTACATTCTAACAGTATGTTAATATCAGACCTTGTTAGAGAAACACTGGGTACATTCTAACATTATGTTCATATCAGACCTTGTTAGAGAAACACTGGGTACATTCTAACAGTATGTTCATATCAGACCTTGTTAGAGAAACACTGGGTACATTCAGTATGTTAATATCAGACCTTGTTAGGGAAACACTGGGTACATTCAGTATGTTCATATCAGACCTTGTTAGAGTAACACTGGGTACATTCTAACAGTATGTTAATATCAGACCTTGTTAGAGAAACACTGGGTACATTCTAACAGTATGTTATTATCAGACCTTGTTAGAGAAACACTGGGTACATTCTAACAGTATGTTAATATCATACCTTGTTAGAGAAACACTGGGTACATTCTAACAGTATGTTATTATCAGACCTTGTTAGAGAAACACTGGCTACATTCTAACAGTATGTTCATATAAGACCTTGTTAGGGAAACACTGGGTACATTCTAACAGTATGTTATTATCAGACCTTGTTAGAGAAACACTGGGTACATTCTAACAGTATGTTCATATCAGACCTTGTTAGAGAAACACTGGGTACATTCTAACAGTATGTTAATATCAGACCTTGTTAGAGAAACACTGGGTACATTCTAACAGTATGTTCATATCAGACCTTGTTAGAGAAACACTGGGTACATTCTAACAGTATGTTAATATCAGACCTTGTTAGAGAAACACTGGGTACATTCTAACATTATGTTCATATCAGACCTTGTTAGAGAAACACTGGGTACATTCTAACAGTATGTTCATATCAGACCTTGTTAGAGAAACACTGGGTACATTCAGTATGTTAATATCAGACCTTGTTAGGGAAACACTGGGTACATTCAGTATGTTCATATCAGACCTTGTTAGAGAAACACTGGGTACATTCAGTATGTTAATATCAGACCTTGTTAGAGAAACACTGGGTACATTCAGTATGTTAATATCAGACCTTGTTAGAGAAACACTGGGTACATTCAGTATGTTAATATCAGACCTTGTTAGAGAAACACTGGGTACATTCTAACAGTATGTTATTATCAGACCTTGTTAGAGAAACACTGGGTACATTCTAACAGTATGTTCATATCAGACCTTGTTAGAGAAACACTGGGTACATTCTAACAGTATGTTAATATCAGACCTTGTTAGAGAAACACTGGGTACATTCTAACAGTATGTTAATATCAGACCTTGTTAGAGAAACACTGGGTACATTTTAACAGTATGTTAATATCAGACCTTGTTAGAGAAACACTGGGTACATTCTAAAAGTATGTTCATATCAGACCTTGTTAGAGAAACACTGGGTACATTCTAACAGTATGTTAATATCAGACCTTGTTAGAGAAACACTGGGTACATTCTAACAGTATGTTCATATCAGACCTTGTTAGAGAAACACTGGGTACATTCAGTATGTTAATATCAGACCTTGTTAGAGAAACACTGGGTACATTCTAACAGTATGTTCATATCAGACCTTGTTAGAGAAACACTGGGTACATTCTAACAGTATGTTCATATCAGACCTTGTTAGAGAAACACTGGGTACATTCTAACAGTATGTTAATATCAGACCTTGTTAGGGAAACACTGGGTACATTCAGTATGTTAATATCAGACCTTGTTAGAGAAACACTGGGTACATTCTAACAGTATGTTAATATCAGACATTGTTAGAGAAACACTGGGTACATTCTAACAGTATGTTATTATCAGACCTTGTTAGAGAAACACTGGGTACATTCTAACAGTATGTTAATATCAGACCTTGTTAGAGAAACACTGGGTACATTCTAACAGTATGTTAATATCAGACCTTGTTAGAGAAACACTGGGTACATTTTAACAGTATGTTAATATCAGACCTTGTTAGAGAAACACTGGGTACATTCTAAAAGTATGTTCATATCAGACCTTGTTAGAGAAACACTGGGTACATTCTAACAGTATGTTAATATCAGACCTTGTTAGAGAAACACTGGGTACATTCTAACAGTATGTTCATATCAGACCTTGTTAGAGAAACACTGGGTACATTCAGTATGTTAATATCAGACCTTGTTAGAGAAACACTGGGTACATTCTAACAGTATGTTCATATCAGACCTTGTTAGAGAAACACTGGGTACATTCTAACAGTATGTTCATATCAGACCTTGTTAGAGAAACACTGGGTACATTCTAACAGTATGTTAATATCAGACCTTGTTAGGGAAACACTGGGTACATTCAGTATGTTAATATCAGACCTTGTTAGAGAAACACTGGGTACATTCTAACAGTATGTTAATATCAGACATTGTTAGAGAAACACTGGGTACATTCTAACAGTATGTTATTATCAGACCTTGTTAGAGAAACACTGGGTACATTCTAACAGTATGTTAATATCAGACCTTGTTAGAGAAACACTGGGTACATTCTAACAGTATGTTATTATCAGACCTTGTTAGAGAAACACTGGGTACATTCTAACAGTATGTTAATATCAGACCTGGTTAGAGAAACACTGGGTACATTCTAACAGTATGTTATTATCAGACCTTGTTAGAGAAACACTGGGTACATTCTAACAGTATGTTAATATCAGACCTTGTTAGAGAAACACTGGGTACATTCTAACAGTATGTTATTATCAGACCTTGTTAGAGAAACACTGGGTACATTCTAACAGTATGTTCATATCAGACCTTGTTAGGGAAACACTGGGTACATTCTAACAGTATGTTATTATCAGACCTTGTTAGAGAAACACTGGGTACATTCTAACAGTATGTTCATATCAGACCTTGTTAGAGAAACACTGGGTACATTCTAACAGTATGTTAATATCAGACCTTGTTAGGGAAACACTGGGTACATTCTAACAGTATGTTATTATCAGACCTTGTCAGAGAAACACTGGGTACATTCTAACAGTATGTTAATATCAGCCTTGTTACAGAAACACTGGGTACATTCTAACAGTATGTTAATATCAGACCTTGTTAGGGAAACACTGGGTACATTCTAACAGTATGTTAATATCAGACCTTGTTAGGGAAACACTGGGTACATTCAGTATGTTAATATCAGACCTTGTTAGAGAAACACTGGGTACATTCTAACAGTATGTTAATATCAGACCTTGTTAGGGAAACACTGGGTACATTCAGTATGTTAATATCAGACCTTGTTAGAGAAACACTGGGTACATTCTAACAGTATGTTAATATCAGACCTTGTTAGGGAAACACTGGGTACATTCTAACAGTATGTTAATATCAGACCTTGTTAGGGAAACACTGGGTACATTCTAACAGTATGTTAATATCAGACCTTGTTAGGGAAACACTGGGTACATTCTAACAGTATGTTAATATCATACCTTGTTAGGGAAACACTGGGTACATTCTAACAGTATGTTATTATCAGACCTTGTTAGAGAAACACTGGGTACATTCTAACAGTATGTTAATATCAGACCTTGTTAGGGAAACACTGGGTACATTGTAACAGTATGTTAATATCAGACCTTGTTAGAGAAACACTGGGTACATTCTAACAGTATGTTAATATCAGACCGTGTTAGAGAAACACTGGGTACATTCTAACAGTATGTTAATATCAGACCTTGTTAGGGAAACACTGGGTACATTCTAACAGTATGTTAATATCAGACCTTGTTAGGGAAACACTGGGTACATTCTAACAGTATGTTAATATCAGACCTTGTTAGGGAAACACTGGGTACATTCTAACAGTATGTTAATATCAGACCTTGTTAGGGAAACACTGGGTACATTCTAACAGTATGTTAATATCAGACCTTGTTAGAGAAACACTGGGTACATTCTAACAGTATGTTAATATCAGACCTTGTTAGGGAAACACTGGGTACATTCTAACAGTATGTTAATATCAGACCTTGTTAGGGAAACACTGGGTACATTCTAACAGTATGTTAATATCAGACCTTGTTAGAGAAACACTGGGTACATTCTAACAGTATGTTAATATCAGACCTTGTTAGGGAAACACTGGGTACATTCTAACAGTATGTTAATATCAGACCTTGTTAGGGAAACACTGGGTACATTCAGTATGTTCATATCAGACCTTGTTAGAGAAACACTGGGTACATTCTAACAGTATGTTAATATCAGACCTTGTTAGAGAAACACTGGGTACATTCTAACAGTATGTTATTATCAGACCTTGTTAGGGAAACACTGGATACATTCTAACAGTATGTTAATATCAGACCTTGTTAGAGAAACACTGGGTACATTCAGTATGTTAATATCAGACCTTGTTAGGGAAACACTGGGTACATTCTAACAGTATGTTCATATCAGACCTTGTTAGGGAAACACTGGGTACATTCTAACAGTATGTTATTATCAGACCTTGTTAGGGAAACACTGGGTACATTCAGTATGTTAATATCAGACCTTGTTAGAGAAACACTGGGTACATTCTAACAGTATGTTAATATCAGACCTTGTTAGGGAAACACTGGGTACATTCAGTATGTTAATATCAGACCTTGTTAGAGAAACACTGGGTACATTCTAACAGTATGTTAATATCAGACCTTGTTAGAGAAACACTGGGTACATTCTAACAGTATGTTAATATCAGACCTTGTTAGGGAAACACTGGGTACATTCTAACAGTATGTTAATATCAGACCTTGTTAGAGAAACACTGGGTACATTCAGTATGTTAATATCAGACCTTGTTAGAGAAACACTGGGTACATTCAGTATGTTAATATCAGACCTTGTTAGAGAAACACTGGGTACATTCTAACAGTATGATAATATCAGACCTTGTTAGGGAAACACTGGGTACATTCAGTATGTTAATATCAGACCTTGTTAGGGAAACACTGGGTACATTCAGTATGTTAATATCAGACCTTGTTAGGGAAACACTGGGTACATTCTAACAGTATGTTAATATCAGACCTTGTTAGGGAAACACTGGGTACATTCTAACAGTATGTTAATATCAGACCTTGTTAGGGAAACACTGGGTACATTCTAACAGTATGTTAATATCAGACCTTGTTAGGGAAACACTGGGTACATTCTAACAGTATGTTAATATCAGACCTTGTTAGGGAAACACTGGGTACATTCTAACAGTATGTTCATATCAGACCTTGTTAGGGAAACACTGGGTACATTCTAACAGTATGTTAATATCAGACCTTGTTAGGGAAACACTGGGTACATTCTAACAGTATGTTAATATCAGACCTTGTTAGGGAAACACTGGGTACATTCTAACAGTATGTTAATATCAGACCTTGTTAGAGAAACACTGGGTACATTCTAACAGTATGTTCATATCAGACCTTGTTAGAGAAACACTGGGTACATTCTAACAGTATGTTCATATCAGACCTTGTTAGAGAAACACTGGGTACATTCTAACAGTATGTTCATATCAGACCTTGTTAGAGAAACACTGGGTACATTCTAACAGTATGTTAATATCAGACCTTGTTAGGGAAACACTGGGTACATTCAGTATGTTAATATCAGACCTTGTTAGAGAAACACTGGGTACATTCTAACAGTATGTTAATATCAGACATTGTTAGAGAAACACTGGGTACATTCTAACAGTATGTTATTATCAGACCTTGTTAGAGAAACACTGGGTACATTCTAACAGTATGTTAATATCAGACCTTGTTAGAGAAACACTGGGTACATTCTAACAGTATGTTATTATCAGACCTTGTTAGAGAAACACTGGGTACATTCTAACAGTATGTTAATATCAGACCTGGTTAGAGAAACACTGGGTACATTCTAACAGTATGTTATTATCAGACCTTGTTAGAGAAACACTGGGTACATTCTAACAGTATGTTAATATCAGACCTTGTTAGAGAAACACTGGGTACATTCTAACAGTATGTTATTATCAGACCTTGTTAGAGAAACACTGGGTACATTCTAACAGTATGTTCATATCAGACCTTGTTAGGGAAACACTGGGTACATTCTAACAGTATGTTATTATCAGACCTTGTTAGAGAAACACTGGGTACATTCTAACAGTATGTTCATATCAGACCTTGTTAGAGAAACACTGGGTACATTCTAACAGTATGTTAATATCAGACCTTGTTAGGGAAACACTGGGTACATTCTAACAGTATGTTATTATCAGACCTTGTCAGAGAAACACTGGGTACATTCTAACAGTATGTTAATATCAGCCTTGTTACAGAAACACTGGGTACATTCTAACAGTATGTTAATATCAGACCTTGTTAGGGAAACACTGGGTACATTCTAACAGTATGTTAATATCAGACCTTGTTAGGGAAACACTGGGTACATTCAGTATGTTAATATCAGACCTTGTTAGAGAAACACTGGGTACATTCTAACAGTATGTTAATATCAGACCTTGTTAGGGAAACACTGGGTACATTCAGTATGTTAATATCAGACCTTGTTAGAGAAACACTGGGTACATTCTAACAGTATGTTAATATCAGACCTTGTTAGGGAAACACTGGGTACATTCTAACAGTATGTTAATATCAGACCTTGTTAGGGAAACACTGGGTACATTCTAACAGTATGTTAATATCAGACCTTGTTAGGGAAACACTGGGTACATTCTAACAGTATGTTAATATCATACCTTGTTAGGGAAACACTGGGTACATTCTAACAGTATGTTATTATCAGACCTTGTTAGAGAAACACTGGGTACATTCTAACAGTATGTTAATATCAGACCTTGTTAGGGAAACACTGGGTACATTGTAACAGTATGTTAATATCAGACCTTGTTAGAGAAACACTGGGTACATTCTAACAGTATGTTAATATCAGACCGTGTTAGAGAAACACTGGGTACATTCTAACAGTATGTTAATATCAGACCTTGTTAGGGAAACACTGGGTACATTCTAACAGTATGTTAATATCAGACCTTGTTAGGGAAACACTGGGTACATTCTAACAGTATGTTAATATCAGACCTTGTTAGGGAAACACTGGGTACATTCTAACAGTATGTTAATATCAGACCTTGTTAGGGAAACACTGGGTACATTCTAACAGTATGTTAATATCAGACCTTGTTAGAGAAACACTGGGTACATTCTAACAGTATGTTAATATCAGACCTTGTTAGGGAAACACTGGGTACATTCTAACAGTATGTTAATATCAGACCTTGTTAGGGAAACACTGGGTACATTCTAACAGTATGTTAATATCAGACCTTGTTAGAGAAACACTGGGTACATTCTAACAGTATGTTAATATCAGACCTTGTTAGGGAAACACTGGGTACATTCTAACAGTATGTTAATATCAGACCTTGTTAGGGAAACACTGGGTACATTCAGTATGTTCATATCAGACCTTGTTAGAGAAACACTGGGTACATTCTAACAGTATGTTAATATCAGACCTTGTTAGAGAAACACTGGGTACATTCTAACAGTATGTTATTATCAGACCTTGTTAGGGAAACACTGGATACATTCTAACAGTATGTTAATATCAGACCTTGTTAGAGAAACACTGGGTACATTCAGTATGTTAATATCAGACCTTGTTAGGGAAACACTGGGTACATTCTAACAGTATGTTCATATCAGACCTTGTTAGGGAAACACTGGGTACATTCTAACAGTATGTTATTATCAGACCTTGTTAGGGAAACACTGGGTACATTCAGTATGTTAATATCAGACCTTGTTAGAGAAACACTGGGTACATTCTAACAGTATGTTAATATCAGACCTTGTTAGGGAAACACTGGGTACATTCAGTATGTTAATATCAGACCTTGTTAGAGAAACACTGGGTACATTCTAACAGTATGTTAATATCAGACCTTGTTAGAGAAACACTGGGTACATTCTAACAGTATGTTAATATCAGACCTTGTTAGGGAAACACTGGGTACATTCTAACAGTATGTTAATATCAGACCTTGTTAGAGAAACACTGGGTACATTCAGTATGTTAATATCAGACCTTGTTAGAGAAACACTGGGTACATTCAGTATGTTAATATCAGACCTTGTTAGAGAAACACTGGGTACATTCTAACAGTATGATAATATCAGACCTTGTTAGGGAAACACTGGGTACATTCAGTATGTTAATATCAGACCTTGTTAGGGAAACACTGGGTACATTCAGTATGTTAATATCAGACCTTGTTAGGGAAACACTGGGTACATTCTAACAGTATGTTAATATCAGACCTTGTTAGGGAAACACTGGGTACATTCTAACAGTATGTTAATATCAGACCTTGTTAGGGAAACACTGGGTACATTCTAACAGTATGTTAATATCAGACCTTGTTAGGGAAACACTGGGTACATTCTAACAGTATGTTAATATCAGACCTTGTTAGGGAAACACTGGGTACATTCTAACAGTATGTTCATATCAGACCTTGTTAGGGAAACACTGGGTACATTCTAACAGTATGTTAATATCAGACCTTGTTAGGGAAACACTGGGTACATTCTAACAGTATGTTAATATCAGACCTTGTTAGGGAAACACTGGGTACATTCTAACAGTATGTTAATATCAGACCTTGTTAGAGAAACACTGGGTACATTCTAACAGTATGTTCATATCAGACCTTGTTAGAGAAACACTGGGTACATTCTAACAGTATGTTAATATCAGACATTGTTAGAGAAACACTGGGTACATTCTAACAGTATGTTAATATCAGACCTTGTTAGGGAAACACTGGTTACATTCTAACAGTATGTTAATATCAGACCTTGTTAGAGAAACACTGGGTACATTCTAACAGTATGTTAATATCAGACCTTGTTAGGGAAACACTGGGTACATTCTAACAGTATGTTAATATCATACCTTGTTAGAGAAACACTGGGTACATTCTAACAGTATGTTAATATCAGACCTTGTTAGAGAAACACTGGGTACATTCTAACAGTATGTTAATATCAGACCTTGTTAGGGAAACACTGGGTACATTCTAACAGTATGTTCATATCAGACCTTGTTAGGGAAACACTGGGTACATTCTAACAGTATGTTAATATCAGACCTTGTTAGAGAAACACTGGGTACATTCTAACAGTATGTTAATATCAGACCTTGTTAGAGAAACACTGGGTACATTCTAACAGTATGTTAATATCAGACCTTGTTAGAGAAACACTGGGTACATTCAGTATGTTAATATCAGACCTTGTTAGAGAAACACTGGGTACATTCTAACAGTATGTTAATATCAGACCTTGTTAGGGAAACACTGGGTACATTCTAACAGTATGTTAATATCAGACCTTGTTAGAGAAACACTGGGTACATTCTAACAGTATGTTAATATCAGACCTTGTTAGAGAAACACTGGGTACATTCAGTATGTTAATATCAGACCTTGTTAGAGAAACACTGGGTACATTCTAACAGTATGTTAATATCAGACCTTGTTAGAGAAACACTGGGTACATTCTAACAGTATGTTAATATCAGACCTTGTTAGAGAAACACTGGGTACATTCTAACAGTATGTTAATATCAGACCTTGTTAGAGAAACACTGGGTACATTCTAACAGTATGTTAATATCAGACCTTGTTAGGGAAACACTGGGTACATTCTAACAGTATGTTAATATCATACCTTGTTAGAGAAACACTGGGTACATTCTAACAGTATGTTAATATCAGACCTTGTTAGAGAAACACTGGGTACATTCTAACAGTATGTTAATATCAGACCTTGTTAGGGAAACACTGGGTACATTCTAACAGTATGTTCATATCAGACCTTGTTAGGGAAACACTGGGTACATTCTAACAGTATGTTAATATCAGACCTTGTTAGAGAAACACTGGGTACATTCTAACAGTATGTTAATATCAGACCTTGTTAGGGAAACACTGGTTACATTCTAACAGTATGTTAATATCAGACCTTGTTAGAGAAACACTGGGTACATTCTAACAGTATGTTAATATCAGACCTTGTTAGGGAAACACTGGGTACATTCTAACAGTATGTTAATATCAGACCTTGTTAGAGAAACACTGGGTACATTCTAACAGTATGTTAATATCAGACCTTGTTAGGGAAACACTGGGTACATTCTAACAGTATGTTAATATCAGACCTTGTTAGAGAAACACTGGGTACATTCTAACAGTATGTTAATATCAGACCTTGTTAGAGAAACACTGGGTACATTCTAACAGTATGTTAATATCAGACCTTGTTAGAGAAACACTGGGTACATTCAGTATGTTAATATCAGACCTTGTTAGAGAAACACTGGGTACATTCTAACAGTATGTTAATATCAGACCTTGTTAGAGAAACACTGGGTACATTCTAACAGTATGTTAATATCAGACCTTGTTAGAGAAACACTGGGTACATTCAGTATGTTAATATCAGACCTTGTTAGGGAAACACTGGTTACATTCTAACAGTATGTTAATATCAGACCTTGTTAGAGAAACACTGGGTACATTCTAACAGTATGTTAATATCAGACCTTGTTAGGGAAACACTGGGTACATTCTAACAGTATGTTAATATCAGACCTTGTTAGAGAAACACTGGGTACATTCTAACAGTATGTTAATATCAGACCTTGTTAGGGAAACACTGGGTACATTCTAACAGTATGTTAATATCAGACCTTGTTAGAGAAACACTGGGTACATTCTAACAGTATGTTAATATCAGACCTTGTTAGGGAAACACTGGGTACATTCTAACAGTATGTTAATATCAGACCTTGTTAGAGAAACACTGGGTACATTCTAACAGTATGTTAATATCAGACCTTGTTAGAGAAACACTGGGTACATTCTAACAGTATGTTAATATCAGACCTTGTTAGAGAAACACTGGGTACATTCTAACAGTATGTTAATATCAGACCTTGTTAGAGAAACACTGGGTACATTCAGTATGTTAATATCAGACCTTGTTAGAGAAACACTGGGTACATTCTAACAGTATGTTAATATCAGACCTTGTTAGAGAAACACTGGGTACATTCTAACAGTATGTTAATATCAGACATTGTTAGAGAAACACTGGGTACATTCTAACAGTATGTTCATATCAGACCTTGTTAGAGAAACACTGGGTACATTCTAACAGTATGTTAATATCAGACCTTGTTAGAGAAACACTGGGTACATTCTAACAGTATGTTCATATCAGAATGCCAAGAGTTTCAAAAGAATAGAGACAATTCAAATGTTATATCATTATCTATGTACAGTGTTGTAACATTGTGTGAATAGTTGAAGTACGAAAGGGAAAATCAATCAACATAAATATGGGTTGTATTTACAATGGTGTTTGTTCTTCACTGGTTGCCCTTTTCTTGTGGCAACAAGTCACAAATCTTACTGCTGTGATGGCACAGTGTGCTATTTCACCTAATAGATATGGGAGTTTATGAGAATTGGATTTGCTTTTAAATTATTTGTAGGTCTGTGTAATCTGAGGGAAGTATGTGTCTCTTATATGGTCATACATTTCCACCTAATTTTTTGGTCAGTGTGCACATACTCTGTCTTCTCTTGAGAGCCAAGTCTGCCTATGGCGGCTTCTTTCAATAGCAAGGCTATACTCACTGAGTCTGTTCATAGTCAAAGCTTTTCTTAATTTTGGTTCAGTCACAGTGGTCAGGTATTCTGCAGTGTCTCAATTTGGTGTTTGTCCTATTTTGTGGACCCTAGACTTCACAACCATAGAGGGTTCTATAACTGATTCAAGTACTTTTAGCCAGATCCTAATTGATATATCAAATTGTATGTTCTCTCTCTTTCTCTCACCCCCCCTCTCTCTCTCCCTCTCTCTATCTCTCTCAGCTGTGTAGAGAAAGCCAGAGAGGTGTTCCCTCAGAGTTGAGAGCACAGTCTTGGAAAGTGTGTCATCTGTTTTCCTGTGTGTGTGTGTGTGTGTGTGTGTGTGTGTGTGTTTGTGTGTGTGTGTGTGTGTGTGTGTGTGTGTGTGTGTGTGTGTGTGTGTGTGCGTGCGTGCATGTGCGTGTGTGTGTGTGATTGAGAGAGAAAGAGAGAGAGAGAGAGATCCTTGTCCTAGTTTTTATCTCTCTCTTCAAGGGATTTCCATGCTGCAGGCCTTGCAAGTCGTTTCCCACCCTATTTGTGTGTGTGAGTGTGTGTGCATGTATGCGTGTGTCCTCTCCATCACTGTGTCCTGTGGTGTGTAGTCTAGCCTGTCTCTCTCCTCCCTGAGGTGGGCTTTCTCCTCACAGGTAGAACTCGCCCCTAACCACAGATCTAGGATAAGATTACCCTACTGATAATCCCAGCCTTATCATTAGGGGGATAAAAAATATCTGACCCTGTATCAGTGCTTAGGGAAAACATCTACTGTACCTCCTTTTTGTTCCTCCCGCTGGGGAGTTGTGACTCTGGGCTTGTTTGGTCAGGTCTGTTTATGTTCTGTGTGCCTCTGGGCTTGTTGGTCAGGTCTGTCTCTGTTCTGTGTGATTCTGGGCTTGTTGGTCAGGTCTGTCTCTGTTCTGTGTGATTCTGGGCTTGTTGGTCAGTTCTGTTTATGTTCTGTGTGACTCTGGGCTTGTTGGTCAGGTCTGTCTCTGTTCTGTGTGACTCTGGGCTTGTTGGTCAGGTCTGTTTATGTTCTGTGTGCCTCTGGGCTTGTTGGTCAGGTCTTTCTCTGTTCTGTGTGACTCTGGGCTTGTTGGTCAGGTCTGTCTCTGTTCTGTGTGCCTCTGGGCTTGTTGGTCAGGTCTGTCTCTGTTCTGTGTGCCTCTGGGCTTGTTGGTCAGGTCTGTTTATGTTCTGTGTGCCTCTGGGCTTGTTGGTCAGGTCTGTCTCTGTTCTGTGTGCCTCTGGGCTTGTTTGGTCAGGTCTGTCTCTGTTCTGTGTGCCTCTGGGCTTGTTTGGTCAGGTCTGTCTGTCTCTGTTCTGTGTGCCTCTGGGCTTGTTTGGTCATGTCTGTCTCTGTTCTGTGTGCCTCTGGGCTTGTTTGGTCAGGTCTGTCTCTGTTCTGTGTGCCTCTGGGCTTGTTTGGTCATGTCTGTCTCTGTTCTGTGTGACTCTGGGCTTGTTGGTCATGTCTGTCTCTGTTCTGTGTGACTCTGGGTTTGTTGGTCAGGTCTGTCTCTGTTCTGTGTGCCTCTGGGCTTGTTTGGTCATGTCTGTCTGTTCTGTGTGACTCTGGGCTTGTTGGTCAGGTCTGTCTGTCTCTGTTCTGTGTGCCTCTGGGCTTGTTTGGTCAGGTCTGTCTCTGTTCTGTGTGCCTCTGGGCTTGTTTGGTCATGTCTGTCTCTGTTCTGTGTGACTCTGGGCTTGTTTGGTCATGTCTGTCTCTGTTCTGTGTGACTCTGTGCTTGTTGGTCAGGTCTGTCTCTGTTCTGTGTGCCTCTGGGCTTGTTTGGTCATGTCTGTCTCTGTTCTGTGTGACTCTGGGTTTGTTGGTCAGGTCTGTCTCTGTTCTGTGTGCCTCTGGGCTTGTTTGGTCATGTCTGTCTCTGTACTGTGTGACTCTGGATTGGCCTGTCGGTGTCTGCTTGTGTCTGTGTCTTGTTCTGTAGTCAGGGACTTAACACGATTACTCAGCAGCCACCATGGCCATGGGGGTTTGGCCAGGGAGATGGAGGACATGAGAGGGGGAGGGGGTGAACACTCATCTGGGGGGAAGAGTGGAAACTGCACATCTTACCAGAGAGCACAGTATTCTACAGAAGACCATTAGAGTTTCAAGTTGCTCTCCTTCCCCCTCTCTCCTATTTCTCTCTCTCTATCTCTTTCTCCTGCTCTCTCTCATTTCCTGTCTCTGTCTCACTCCTTTCCTCTCTTTCTCTCCTTCCTTTTAAAATAATTTTTTAAACAATACAAAACATCCATATATCAACAACAACATACAGACTCTCACCAACATCCACAACATCCCCCCTGCCCAGAGCCATCTGCTCATACCCCCATCTCCAGTGCCCACATCACTCTCCGTCACATGGCCTCAAACTGCACCATTTTGTTTCTCTCCATCGCCCACACACTTTCAGCATTTCGATAATAAAGCACTTGAACTTTCCATTGGGTTAACGATGGAGGATGAGTTGATTTTTGTTGTTGTTGATTTTTTGTTTTTCAAGATGATCGGGTATCTCACTGCACCCTCATGTGCCATGTCTTGAAATAAACAGAGAGACAGATTAAAAGTACATTTACATTGTAATACTTCTGACAGACAACTTTTTATTTTGTATTTTTTATGTTTCACCTTTTTTTAACCAGGTAGGCTAGTTGAGAACACCTTTATTTAACCAGGTAGGCTAGTTGAGAACACCTTTATTTAACCAGGTAGGCTAGTTGAGAACACCTTTTTTTAACCAGGTAGGCTAGTTGAGAACACCTTTATTTAACCAGGTAGGCTAGTTGAGAACACCTTTTTTTAACCAGGTAGGCTAGTTGAGAACACCTTTTTTTAACCAGGTAGGCTAGTTGAGAACACCTTTTTTTAACCAGGTAGGCTAGTTGAGAACAAGTTCTCATTTACAACTGCGACCTGGCCAAGATAAAGCATAGCAGTGTGAACAGACAACAACACAGAGTTACACATGGAATAAACAAACGTACAGTCAATAACACAGTAGAAAAAATAAAACAAAAGTTTATACAGTGAGTGCAAATGAGGTAAGATAAGGGAGTTAAAGAAATAAATAGGCCATTATGGCGAAGTAAATACAGTATAGCAATTAAACACTGGAATGGTAGATGTGTAAAAGATGAATGTGCAAGTAGAGATACTGGGGTGCAAAGGAGCTAAATAAATAAATAAATACAGTATGGGGATGAGGTAGTTGGATGGGCTGTTTACAGATGGGCTATTTACAGGTGCAACTTTGTAACTCCGCATATAACTTTTCGACTTTATAGCGTTACATGAAGGCATGGATTATTGCGTTATTGTTAGTTTTAGACTTAAGACATGACTCTGGCGTTGTGCTGTATAATTTGTTAATTTTGTCTCTTTTGTAACAGATTCTATACAATAGTTTATACTGAATTAAGCATACATTTTAGTTACCTGTAATCTCGTTATGTCACGCCCTGACCTTAGAGAGCCTTTTGATTTCTCTATTTGGTTAGGTTGAGGTGTGATTTGGGTGGGCATTCTAGTTTTACTATTTCTTTGTTGGCCGGGTATGGTTCCCAATCAGAGGCAGCTGATCGTCTATCGTTGTCTCTGATTGGGGATCATGCTTAGACAGCCTTTTTTCCACTTTTAGTTCAAATCAAATCAAATGTATTTATATAGCCCTTCGTACATCAGCTGATATCTCAAAGTGCTGTACAGAAACCCAGCCTAAAACCCCAAACAGCAAGCAATGCAGGTGTAGAAGCACGGTGGCTAGGAAAAACTCCCTAGAAAGGCAAAAACCTAGGAAGAAACCTAGAGAGGAACCAGGCTATGTGGCCAGTCCTCTTCTGGCTGTGCCGGGTGGAGATTATAACAGAACATGGTCAAGATGTTCAAATGTTCATAAATGACCAGCAGTTTGTGGGATCTTGTTTGTGTGTAGTTGCTTTCTGCACTGCATGTAGCTTTACGTTCGTTTTTGTATTTTGTTGTTTTTTCGGTGTCATTTAATAGAAGTAAAATGTACGCCTACCACGGTGCACCTTGGTCCAATCCATCTCTAAACGATCGGGACACGTTAGTTATGTTCAAACATTGCCTCCATCTTGTGCCAATATCAGTTGTTTTTATGTTTTGGTTCCAATTCTTGTATTTTTTTAAAGAGATTGTCAGTTGGATAGGCTCTCTGCAAGGTTTTGTATATCTCAGCTATCATATGAACATCCTTTTCTGACTCAAATAGGAATCCCTCAAGATTGCGCTGATGTCCAAAAATGTTTAAATATACATTTCTTAATATTAAACTTAAGATGCATTTGAAAATATCTACATTGGTCAGTCCAAAATTGCTTTTTAATTCTGTATTACCAAGTCATTTACAGTTTCTATTCCTTTAGTTTTCCATGTGGACCAATTTATCTGTACATTCTGAAAAGCTGTCCAAAGATAGTTTTTTGGGAGTGATATTGATTCTTGTATAATGTTTCATTTTCTTCCATATTGTTATAGTGTTCTAAACTATGAAGTTGTTCATGGTCTTAGCTTTATCCTTTGAAAATAGGCATGTAAAAAGATTCTGGGGATGAGCATGCTCATCTTCAATATGTACTCATTGTTCCTCTTTAGTGAATTAACTATAAGCATCATTTCAGGAACTTTCCAAGCTGTTTAAAGGCACATTGTGAATTGCCTCTGTGATACAGTGAATTATAAGTGAAATAATCTGTCTGTAAACAACTGTTGGAAAAATGACTTGTGTCATGCACAAAGTAGATGTCTTAACCAACTTGCCAAAACATTATTATTTTTTTTTTTGAATTTTACCCCTTTTTCTCCCCAATTTCGTGGTATCCAATTGTTGTAGTAGCTACTATCTTGTCTCATTGCTACAACTCCCGTACGGGCTCGGGAGAGACGAAGGCTGAATGTCATGCGTCCTCCGATACACAACCCAACCAGCCGTACTGCTTCTTAACACAGCGCGCATCCAACCCGGAAGCCAGCCGCACCAATATGTCGGAGGCTACACCGTGCACCTGGCCACAAGGGCGCTGTACTGCGCCAGCTGTGCCATCAGAGTCCCTGGGTTCGCGCCCAGGCTCTGTCGTAACCGGCCGCGACCGGGAGGTCCGTGGGGCGACGCACAATTGGCCTAGCGTCGTCCGGGTTAGGGAGGGATTGGTCGGTAGGGATCTCCTTGTCTCATCTTGCACCAGCGACTCCTGTGGCGGGCCGGGCGCAGTGCGCGCTAGCCAAGGTGGCCAGGTGCACGGTGTAGCCTCCGACACATTGGTGCGGCTGGCTTCCGGGTTGGATGCGCGCTGTGTTAAGAAGCAGTACGGCTGGTTGGGTTGTGTATCGGAGGACGCATGACATTCAGCCTTAACCACTGCGCCACCCGGGAGGCCAAAACTATAGTTTTTAAACAAGAAATTTGTGGAGTCGTTGAAAAACAAGTTTTAATGACTCCAACATAAGTGTATGTAAACGTCCGACTTCAACTGTATGCTGAGCACTTGTTGGCTGCTTTTCCCTCACTCTGCGGTTCGACTCGTCCCAAACCATCTCAATTTGGATGAGGTCGGTGGATTGTGGAGGCCAGGTCATCTAATGCAGCACTCCATCACTCCCCTTGTTGGTAAAATTGCCCTTACACAGCCTGGAGATGTTGGGTCATTGTCCTGTTGAAAAACAAATGATAGTCCCACTAAGCCCAAACCAGATTGGATGGCGTATCACTGCAAAATACTGTGGTAGCCATGCTGGTTAAGTGTGCCTTGAATTCTAAATAAATCACAGACTGTTTCACCAGCAAATCACACCTCACAAAGACACAGTGGTTGGAACCAAAAATCTCAAATTTGGACTCCAGACCATTGTTCGTGCTTCTTGGCCCAAGCAAGTCTCTTCTCCTTATTGGTGTCCTTTAGTAGTAGTTTCTTTGCAGAAATTCGATCATGAAGGCCTGATTCACACAGTCTCCTCTGAACAGTTGATGTTGAGATGTGTCTGTTGCTTGAACTCTGTGAAGCATTTATTTGGGCTGCAATTTCTGAGGCTGTTATCTCTAATGAACGTATCCTCTGCAGCAGAGGTAACTCTGGGTCTTTCTTTCCTGTGGCGGTCCTCATGAGAGCCAGTTTTATCATAGCACTTGATGGTTTTTGCGACTGCACTTGAAGAAACTTTCAAAGTTCTTGACATTTTCTTTATTAAGTGACCTTCATGTCTTAAAGTAATGATGGACTGTTGTTTCTCTTTGCTTATTTGAGCTGTTCTTACCATAAAATGGACTTGGTCTTTTACCAAATAAGAATATATTCTGTATACCCCCCTACCTTGTCACAACACAACTGACTGGCTCAAACACATTAAGAAGGCACAACTTTTAATTGAAATGCATTCCATTTCAATTAAAAGTGAACTACCTCATGAAGCTGGTTGAGAGAATGCCAAGAGTGTGCAATGCTCTGATCAAAGAAAAGGGCGGCAATTTGAAGAATCTCAAATATAAAATATATTTAGGTTTGTTTAACACTTTTTTGGTTACTACATGATTCCATAAGTGTTATTTCATAGTTTTGATGTCTTGTAGAAAATAGTAAACATAAAGAAAAACCCTTGAATGAGTAGGTGTAACTTTTGACCGGTAGTGTATATCTATCTATATTTTGTTACCCGCATTTTCTCCCCATTTTCGATCTTGTCTCATCCGCCGAAACATGACCTGCTTAACCTGGAAGCCAGCCGCACCAATGTGTCGGAGGAAACACCGTTCAGCTTACGACTGAGGTCAGCTTGCAGGCGCCCGGCCCGCCACAAGAAGTCACTAGAGCCCGATGAGCCAAGTAAAGCCCCTCCGGACAAACCCTCCTCTAACCCGGACAATGCTGGGCCAAACCCTGCCCTAACCCGGACAATGCTGGGCCAAACCCTGCCCTAAACCGGACAATGCTGGGCCAAACCCTGCCCTAACCCGGACAATGCTGGGACAAACCCTGCCCTAACCCGGACAATGCTGGGCCAAACCCTCCCCTAACCCGGACAATGCTGGGACAAACCCTCCCCTAACCTGGACAATGCTTGGACAAACCCTCCCCTAACCTGGACAATGCTGGGACAAACCCTGCCCTAACCCGGACAATGCTGGGACAAACCCTCCCCTGACCCGGAAAATGCTGGGACGAACCCTGCCCTAACCCGGACAATGCTGGGACAAACCCTCCCCTATCCCGGACAATGCTGGGACAAACCCTCCCCTAACCCGGACAACGCTGGGACAAACCCTGCCCTAACCCGGACAATGCTGGGACAAACCCTCCCCTAACCCGAACAATGCTGGGACAAATATTCTACCTGTTAGATTTATGGGAAGATTATTCCATTTAGTTACATCTGCTTTCATATTGTTGAGTAATGGGATAAAGTTATCTTTACGGAACAAAATATGGGAAAGGTCGAAGGTTCTGAGTACTTTCCGAATGCACTGTTTTTGTTGTTTATTGTTACTTATTAAGCATCCTAAGTATTGTATATGTTTTGTGGTACACTTAAAGGATTGCAGGAGATCATGAGTTATTATTTTTCCTATTGCCAATGTTTCGTTTTTTTCCACATACATTTCAATACTGAGATTTTAGAGTATTCCTGAAATATTTTTTTGCAAGAGGGTCATTACATTTTCAACATTGATCAGATATACCACGAGATCATCTGCAAATAAGTTTAGTTTATATTAATGTTTGCCAATAATGATACCTGTTACTTTGGGTCCTGTCTAATTATTTTTGCATGCGGTTCAATTGCCAGTGCAAACAGGAGAAGAGAGAGGACATCCCTGTCTTGTGCCCCCTTCTAAAGCAATTTTGTCAGATAATGTATTATTTGTGTATATTTTTGCTTTAGGATATTTATATAATATTTTTATTATATGTATTATTTTAGCTGGAAAGTTGAAAGCTTCCAAAGTTTTGAATAGAAAAGGCTATTCAAGGCCTCCCGAGTGGAGCAGCGGTCGAAGGCACTGCATCGCAGGGCTTGAGGAATGACTACAGACCCGGGTTCTATCCCAGGCTGTGTCACAACATGCCATGACCCAGAGTCCCATAGGGCGGTACACAATTGGACCAGTATCGAACCCGGGTTAGGGGAGGATTTGGCTGGGGGGGGCTTTACTTGGCTCATCATGCTCTAGCGACTCCTTGTGGTGGGCCGGGCGCCTGCAGGCTGACTTCGGTCATCAGTTGGACAGTATTTCCTCTGACACATTGGTGCAGCTGACTTCCAGGTTAAGTGGATGGGTGTGGCGGTTTGGCGGGTCATGTTTCGGAGGACGCATGGTTCTCGACCTTCACCTCTCCTGAGCCCGTTGGGGAGTTGTAGCGATGATACAAGATCGAAAAAGGGGGTAAAATACAAAGTTAATGAAAGAAAAGCCCATTCAAGACGGTCCAAAGCCTTTTCAGCATCAACAGCCATTATTGATACATCTATATCTTGTTTTTTAGCATTTAGTATTCAACTGAAACATGTTCTTCTATTTGTTTGTAAGTGTCTATTTTTAATAAACCCTGTTTGATATGTATGAAGTCTGGTAAGACTGATAAGACTGGTAAGTCTGGTAAGACTGGTAAGTCTGGTAAGACTGATAAGACTGGTAAGTCTGGTAAGACTGGTAAGTCTGGTAAGACTGGTAAGACTGGTAAGTCTGGTAAGACTGGTAAGACTGGTAAGTCTGGTAAGACTGGTAAGACTGGTAAGTCTGGTAAGACTGGTAAGACTGGTAAGTCTGGTGAGACTGGTAAGACTGGTAAGTCTGGTAAGACTTTTGACATTTTGTTGCTTATAAGCTTTGTTATTATATTATTGTCACAATCTATTAAACTTATGGGTCTATAATCAGCAGGACTCACCCAGATTTAGCTGGTTTTAATATAAATGAAATAAGTGTTTGATACGTGGAACTCCTTCTGTCTCTTGCTCTGGTATGTTGTTACAGCAGAGTCCCTAGCAGAGCAGGGCTGGAGATGGGGAAGTGGGGGATTTGGGGGGTAAGAGGAGGGTGAGGAGGATGGAAGGAGAAGTTTTACAGACACACACACCTAGAACACACACACACTCCCAAAGCACATACAGTCAGTGGCTGTGGACAGGAGTGGGTGAGAGGGGGAGGCAGGGTAAGGGAGGGGTTAGATGGGGTTGTCAGGCCGGGAGCCAAAGAGGGTTTAGAGGTGTCCTATTATAGCGCACCAGGAGACATCCGCTAGCTAATCCCCTGCCAGTTTACACCTTCACCTGTGAAAAGGCCTCACCTATCTTTGGCCTTCAATTTCCTCTACTCACTTTCCTCCATCTATCCCTCACTCCCTCTCTCTTTGCCTGTCCTTTATTTCCACACACCTTCTATCTCACCCCTCCCTCCTGGCTATTCCCTTTTCCCTCTGTGGGTTTTGACCACTGGTACTGTACTCCACTAGTTAACACAGACACAAAGTCAGATTCCTCAGCCACAAAGTCAAAATTGATTACACAAATGTGCTTTTTGTTCTTAATTTAAGGTTATGGTTAGGCATAAGGTTAGCAGGTGGTTAATGTTAGAGTTAAGGTTATGGTAAGGTTTCAAATTAAATGTTAAGAAGATAAAAGGTACATGCCATAATTATGACTTTGTGGATGTGTTAACTAGTGACGACACTTCTGCTCTCCTCTCCTCCCTCCCTTCTTCTCCCACTTCCCTCCCTCTCTACCTCCTCCCCTTCTCCTACTGTTCTGTGGTGTAAGCCCGGTGGTGCTCAGTCATTCCCAATGACAGATTACCTTCTTAATGGAATTTAAATATTTAGTTTTTCCTTGTGGCGATTCATCCAGGAAAAGAGTGACAGCAGCACAGGGGGAGAGAGGAGGAAGAGGAAGGGAGGACTGTGTAGAGGTGTGTAGAATGAAGAGGAAGGGGGAGGGAGGGAGCGAGAGAAGGAGGGATGGTAATTTCCTCTGATGGTGCGAGTCTGAATCACTTCTGTTTGGATATGTTTGGATGTCATTCAGAAAGCTGGAGGGAGGATTTGGGGAAGAGAGAAAGAGGGAGTGAGGATCTGGGGAAGAGAGAGAAAGAGGGAGTGAGGATCTGGGGAAGAGAGAGAAATAGGGAGGGAGGATCTGGGGAAGAGAGAGAAAGAGCGAGGGAGGATCTGGGGAAGAGAGAGAAAGAGGGAGGGAGGGAGGATCTGGGGAAGAGAGAGAAAGAGGGAGGGAGGATCTGGGGAAGAGAGAGAAAGAGGGAGGGAGGATCTGGGGAAGAGAAAGAAAGAGAGAGAAAGAAAGAGGGAGTGAGGATCTGGGGAAGAGAGAGAAAGAGGGAGGGAGGATTTGGGGAAGAGAGAGAAAGAGGGAGTGAGGATCTGAGGAAGAGAAAGAAAGAGAGAGAAAGAGGGAGTGAGGATCTGGGGAAGAGAGAGAAAGAGGGAGTGAGGATCTGGGGAAGAGAAAGAGGGAGGGAGGATCTGGGGAAGAGAAAGAAAGAGGGAGGATATGGGGAAGAGAAAAAGAGGGAGTGAGGATCTGGGGAAGAGAAAGAAAGAGGGAGTGAGGATCTGGGGAAGAGAGAGAAAGAGGGAGTGAGGATCTGGGGAAGAGAGAGAAAGAGGGAGTGAGGATCTGGGGAAGAGAGAGAAAGAGGGAGTGAGGATCTGGGGAAGAGGGAGAAAGAGGGAGTGAGGATCTGGGGAAGAGAAAGAAAGAGGGAGGGAGGATCTGGGGAAGAGAGAGAAAGAGGGAGGGGGGATCTGGGGAAGAGAAAGAAAGAGGGAGTGAGGATCTGGGGAAGAGAGAGAAAGAGGGAGTGAGGATCTGGGGAAGAGAAAGAAAGAGGGATTGAGGATCTGGGGAAGAGAGAGAAAGAGGGAGTGAGGATCTGGGGAAGAGAGAGAAAGAGGGAGTGAGGATCTGGGTAAGAGAAAGAAAGAGGGAGTGAGGATCTGGGGAAGAGAGAGAAAGAGGGAGTGAGGATCTGGGGAAGAGAGAGAAAGAGGGAGGGAGGATCTGGGGAAGAGAAAGAAAGAGGGAGGGGGGATCTGGGGAAGAGAAAGAAAGAGGGAGTGAGGATCTGGGGAAGAGAAAGAAAGAGGGAGGGAGGATCTGGGGAAGAGAGAGAAAGAGGGAGGGAGGATCTGGGGAAGAGAGAGAAAGAGGGAGTGAGGGAGGATCTGGGGAAGAGAGAGAAAGAGGGAGTGAGGGATAGAAGAGTGGCAGTGTCACACACACACACACACACACACACACACACACTGAAGGGACAGCAGAGTGAATGACGATCAGTTTGCAGACAAAAGAGATGTTCTGCAAGTGTGAATGAGTTGTGTGTGTGTTGGGGCTGTGATGGGCTTCCCTCTGACTCAATGGAAAAGCGCAGTGCCATTAGTGTGCACAGACACACACAGGCACACACATGCGCGCATGCACGCACGCACGCACGCACACACACACACACACACACACACACACACACACACACACACAAACTTATGTACTGTACTCTCTCTCTCACTCTCTTTGACTCTCACACACAGGATCTTTCTCTCTCTTCCTTCCCGTTGTCTCTATCTCTTCCCCTGTGTCCCTACCTCTCCCTCCCTCCCGCTCTCTCTCTCTTTATCTCTTTCTCTCTTGCTGGGGATTCTAATTAAGCTTGGCTGGTCTTTGATGTTGTTGCCTTGGCAACAGTCACCATGACGAGGCTGGGTCTGCAAAACACCCGCTCTCACTCTCACTGTCACTCTCCTTCTCGTTCTCGTTCTCTCTCTCTCCCCCCCCCCCCCCTCTCTCTCTCTCTCTCTCTCTCTCTCTCTCTCTTTCATGCACACATACACACACACTGACTGACATGCAGCATTCACAAATCATTTTACCTACAATACACGAGTGTGCAGAACACAATGACTCCTTGCGACACACACCAACGACATGATGAATGCTCCTTTTGTCTTTTCACCAGTGGCACCAGTTGCATGCTACACTGTCACGCAAACAGAGACATCTAGTCTGAAAGCTGAAAGTGTTTCTATCCAGCAGTGATCCACTGCTGGTTGTGTCATTCTGCTACTAGAGCACAAGGAGTGTCACTAGCCTGGGTGACTGTGTCTGCTTTCAACCAGGCCACAGGCTGTAGCTGTCTCACCAAGGTAAGTTGGCTGGAGCAGACACAGACACCTGGGCAAGAATGTTACCACTACCGAACTCTCTTTTAGTGTCACATTTCAGTTGAACTATCTGTATCATTCTCTCTCTCTCTCTCTCTCTCTCTCTCTCTCTCTCTCTCTCTCTCTCTCTCTCTCTCTCTCTCTCTCTCTCTCTTGCTCTCTCTCTCTCTCTTTCTCTCTCTGTCTGTCTTTCTATCTGTCTCTCCCTATCCCTTGTTCTTCAGTCTGGTAGTGGCTGTACATTAAATCCTGCTACAGTGCAGGCCAGTTGAGGCCCCTCCAGATGAGTTGTGACTTCTGGTTGGTCCTATACTGTGTTAGTTCTGTTGTTTGACCCTCTCATAGTGTTTGTTGTGTATGATGAGACAACGTGTGTGGGATAAAAACCTCTCCAGATGAATCATGTGGATACAGTAAGAGCTGCTCTCTCTCTCTCTGCTCAACTCTGACTGTTCCTCTCTGCCCACCAGCATCTGTTCAACCTTTCATTTAAAACAGGGACTTCCCTACCTCGCTCCATCGCTCACTCTCTACCTGTCTGTCTCTCCTCTTTCTCTATGTGTCCCTTCTTTTTCTCTCTTTCTCATTCCCCTGCCTTCTCTTTTTCCCTATCTCTAGCTCCTCCCCCTCTCTCCTTCTCCATATCTCCCCTCTCTCGTATTCTCACTTCATCTCCCCCCGTCTGTCTCTTCCTGAAGGGGATGGTCTCTACTAAAACCCTGCTCTTAGCTCTTCCTCATAACAACCGCCCCGGCGACAGTATCAACAGTAACCACAGCAATTAAGAAAGCAAACAACATCAACTGAGCAGGAATAAAACAGCAATTAAAGCATTATGGCTAGAGTGTGTTCATAATGATGCCAGAAATACATCCATAATGATGTCTCAAAGTAATGGTGTGACTGGGGTAATGGCATCACTTAAGTTCCTGGGGTGTTAGCAGACAGTTATCAGACAGTAGGCTGAGAGTTAGCAGACAGTTAGCAGACAGTTAGCTGAGAGTTAGCAGACAATTAGATGAGTTAGCAGACAGTTAGCAGACAGTTAGCTGAGTCTTAGCAGACATTTAGCTGGGAGTTAGCAGACAGTCAGCTGAGAGTTAGCAGACAGTTAGCAGACAGTTAGCTGAGAGTTAGCAGACAATTAGCCTACAGTTAGCAGACAGTTAGCAGACAGTTATCTGACAGTTAGCAGACAGTAGGCTGAGAGTTAGCAGACAGTTAGCAGACAGTTAGCTGGGAGTTAGCTGACAGTTAGCAGAATTTAAGCTGAGAGTTAGGAGACAGTTAGCAGACAGTTAGCTGAGTCTTAGTAGACATTTAGCTGAGAGTTAGCAGACATTTAGCTGACAGTTAGCAGAGAGTTAGCAGACAGTTAGCAGACAATTAGTAGACAGTTAGCAGATAGTTAGCAGACAGTTAGATGACAGTTAGCAGACAGTTAGATGACAGTTAGCAGACAATTAGTAGACAGTTAGCAGATAGTTAACAGACAGTTAGATGACAGTTAGCAGACAGTTAGCAGACAATTAGTATACAGTTAGCAGATAGTTAGCAGACAGTTAG
>NC_143024.1:19847500-19910000 GCF_057628025.1 Oncorhynchus mykiss
GTCCATCCCATTCAGTTGGTGTTTGAAGGTGCACTTTAACACAGTTTATGTATGTTTGTGTACAGATTATATACAGTTGAAGTTGGAAGTTTACATACACTTAGGTTGGAGTCATTAGAACTTGTTTTTCAACCACGCACAAATTTCTTGTTATCAAACTATAGTTTTGGCAAGTCGGTTGACACAAGTAATTTTTCCAACAGTTGTTTACAGACGGATTATTTCACTTATAATTCACTGTATCACAATTCCAGTGGGTCAGAAGTTTACATACAGTACATTAAGTTGACTGTGCCTTTAAACAGCTTGGAAAATTCCAGAAAATGTCATAATGGCTTTAGAAGCTTCTGATAGGCTAATTGACATAATTTGAGTCAATTGGAGGTGTACCAGTGGATGTATTTCAATGCCTACCTTCAAACTCAGTGCCTCTTTGCTTGACATCATTGGAAAATCAAAAGAAATCAGCCAAGACCTCAGAAAATAAATTGTAGACCTCCACAAGTCTGGTTCACCCTTGGGAATAATTTCCAAACGCCTGAAGGTACCACGTTCATCTGTACAAACAATAGTACGCAAGTATAAACATCGGGAGATCACGCAGCCGTCATACCGCTCTGGAAGGAGATGCATTCTGTCTCCTAGAGATTAACGTACTTTGGTGTGAAAAGTGCAAATCAATCCCAGAACATCAACAAAGGACCTTGTGAAGATGCTGGAGGAAACAGGTACAAAAGTATCTATATCCACAGTAAAACGAGTCCTATGTTGACATAACCTGAAAGGCCACTCAGCAAGGAAGAAGCCACTGCTCTAAAACCGCCATAAAAAGCCAGACTACGGTTTGCAACTGCACATGGGGACAAAGATCGTACCTTTTGGAGAAATGTCCTCTTGTCTGATGAAACAAAAATACAACTGTTTGGCCATAATGACCATCGTTATGTTTGGAGGAAAAAGGGGGAGGCTTGCAAGCTGAAGACACCATCCCAACCGTGAAGCACGGGGGTGGCAGCATCATGTTGTGGGTGTGCTTTGCTGCAGGAGGGACTGTTGCACTTCACAAAATAGATGGTATCATGAGGGAAGAAAATTATGTGGATATATTGAAGCAACATCTCAAGACATCAGTCAGGAAGTTAAAGCTTGGTCGCAAACGGGTCTTCCAAATGGACAATGACCCCAAGCATACTTCCAAAGTTATGGCAAAATGGCTTAAGGACATCAAAGTCAAGGTATTGGAGTGGCCATCACCAAAGCTCTGACCTCAATCCCAAAGAAAATTTGTGGGCAGAACTGAAAAAGCGTCTGCGAGCAAGGAGGCCTACAAACCTGACTCAGTTACACCAGCTCTGTCAGGAGGAATGGGCCAAAATTCACTCAACTTATTGTGGGAAGCTTGTGGAAGGCTACCTGAAACGTTTGACCCAAGTTAAACAATTTAAATACTAATACTAATTGAGTGTATGTAAACTTCTGGGAATGTGATGAAAGAAATAAAAGCTGAACTAAATCATTCTCTCTGCTATTATTTTGACATTTAAAAAAAAATATATATATAAAAAAATCTCCTCTTTTCTCCCCAATTTCATGGTATCCAATTGTTAGTAGTTACTAACTTGTCTCATCGCTACAACTCCCGTACGGGCTCGGGAGAGACGAAGGTTGAAAGCCATGCGTCCTCCGAAATACAACCCAACCAAGCCAAACTGCTTTTTAACACTGCGCGCATCCAACCCGGAAGCCAGCCGCACCAATGTGTCAGAGGAAACACCGTGCACCTGGCGACCTGGTTAGCGTGAACTGCACCCGGCCCACCACAGGAGTCGCTAGTGCACAATGAGACAAGCATATCCCTATCGGCCAAACCATCCCTAACCCGGACGACGCTAGGCCAATTGTGCGTCGCCCCATGGACCTCCTAGTTGCAGCCGGCTGCGACAGAGCCTGGGCACAAACCTAGAGTCTCTCTCACGAACCCAGAGTCTCACAGCTAGCACTGCGATGCAGTATCATAGACCACTGCGCCACCCGGGAGGCCCACATTTCCCATTCTTAAACTAAAGTGGTGATCCTAATTTACCTAAAACAGGGAATTTTTACTAGGATTAAATGTCAGAAATTGTGAAAACTTGAGTTGAAATGTACTTTGCTAAGGTGTATGTAAACTTCTGACTTCAACTATACGTTATATACGTTATCTATGACATCTAACACTGGGTATGTGTGCGTGTGTTATTTGCGTGTGTGCGTTACATCTGTGTGTGTGCTTGCGTGCATGTGTGTGTACTTTGCAGGTGCACTTTAACACAAGGTTTGTGATGAAGACTCTGATGACCATCTGTCCAGGCACTGTTCTCCTGGTCTTTAGCATCTCACTGTGGATCATCGCTGCCTGGACCGTACGAGTGTGTGAGAGGTACGTGTGAGAGAGGAGTAGTGGAGTTTTGTCTCTCTCTCTCTCTCTCTCTCTCTCTCTCTCTCTCTCTCTCTCTCTCTCTCTCTCTCTCTCTCTCTCTCTCTCTCGCTCTTGCTCTCGCTCTCTCTCTCTCTCTCCCTCTATCTCTCCCCAGGTATCATGATGCCCAGGATATGACCAGTAACTTCCTGTCTCTCTCTCCCTAGGTATCATGATGCCCATAATATGACCAGTAACTTCCTGTCTCTCTCTCCCTATGTATCATGATGCCCAGGATATGACCAGTAACTTCCTGTCTCTCTCTCCCTAGGTATCATGATGCCCGGGATGTGACCAGTAACTTCCTGTTTCTCTCTCCCTAGGTATCATGATGCCCAGGATGTGACCAGTAACTTCCTCTCTCTCTCCCCAGGTATCATGATGCCCAGGATGTGACCAGTAACATCCTGTCTCTCTCTCCCCAGGTATCATGATGCCCAGGATGTGACCAGTAACTTACTGTCTCCCTCTCCCCAGGTATCATGATGCCCAGGATGTGACCAGTAACTTCCTGTCTCTCTCTCCCTAGGTATCATGATGCCCAGGATGTGACCAGTAACATCCTGTCTCTCTCTCCCCAGGTATCATGATGCCCATAATGTGACCAGTAACATCCTGTCTCTCTCTCCCTAGGTATCATGATGCCCAGGATGTGACCAGTAACATCCTGTCTCTCTCTCCCCACGTATCATGATGCCCAGGATGTGACCAGTAACTTCCTGTTTCTCTCTCCCTAGGTATCATGATGCCCAGGATGTGACCAGTAACATCCTGTCTCTCTCTCCCCAGGTATCATGATGCCCAGGATGTGACCAGTAACTTCCTGCCTCTCTCTCTCCAGGTATCATGATGCCCAGGATGTGACCAGTAACATCCTGTCTCTCTCTCCCCAGGTATCATGATGCCCAGGATGTGACTAGTAACTTCCTGTCTCTCTCTCCCCAGGTATCATGATGCCCTCGGATGTGACCAGTAGCTTCCTGTCTCTCTCTCCCCAGGTATCATGATGCCCAGGATGTGACTAGTAACTTCCTGTCTCTCTCTCCCCAGGTATCATGATGCCCCGGATGTGACCAGTAACTTCCTGTCTCTCTCTCTCCAGGTATCATGATGCCCAGGATGTGACCAGTAACTTCCTGTCTCTCTCCCCAGGTATCATGATGCCCAGGATGTGACCAGTAACTTCCTGTCTCTCTCTCCCCAGGTATCATGATGCCCAGGATGTGACCAGTAACTTCCTGTCTCTCTCTCCCCAGGTATCATGATGCCCAGGATGTGACCAGTAACTTCCTGGGGGCGATGTGGCTCATCTCTATCACCTTCCTGTCTATTGGCTACGGAGACATGGTGCCTCACACGTACTGTGGCAAAGGAGTCTGTTTACTAACCGGCATCATGGTACCACCATGTTTATGGTTGTGTGTGTGTGTATTTTGTGTGTGTATCAATGTCACCCCTATCTCTTTCTTTCTGAGATTCTTTCTTCTTGTCCACCTCCCTCCTTCCCTCTCTCTCTGTCCTCCTATCTCCTGTCCTCTCTATCTCTCTGTCCTCATATCTCCTGTCCTCTCTCTCTGTTCTCCTATCTCCTTTCCTCTTTCTCTCTGTCCTCCTATCTCCTGTCCTCTATCGCTCTGTCCTCCTATCACCTGTCCTCTCTCTCTGTCCTCCTATCTCCTGTCCTCTCTATCGCTCTGTCCTCATATCTCCTGTCCTCTCTATCGCTCTGTCCTCCTATCTCCTGTCCTCTCTCTCTGTCCTCCTATCTCCTGTCCTCTCTATCGCTCTGTCCTCATATCTCCTGTCCTCTCTATCGCTCTGTCCTCATATCTCCTGTCCTCTCTATCGCTCTGTCTTCATATCTCCTGTCCTCTCTATCGCTCTGTCCTCCTATCTCCTGTCCTCTCTCTCTGTCCTCCTATCTCCTGTCCTCTCTATCGCTCTGTCCTCATATCTCCTGTCCTCTCTATCGCTCTGTCCTCCTATCTCCTGTCCTCTCTCTCTGTCCTCCTATCTCCTGTCCTCTCTCTCTGTCCTCATATCTCCTGTCCTCTCTTTCTCTCTGTCCTCCTCCTTCCCTCTCTTTATCTCTATCCTACTCCCTCCCTCTCTCTCTGTCCTCATATCTCCTGTCCTCTCTCTCTGTCCTCATATCTCCTGTCCTCTCTATCGCTCTGTCCTCCTATCTCCTGTCCTCTCTTTATCTCTGTCCTACTCCCTCCCTCTCTCTCTGTCTTCATATCTCCTGTCCTCTCTCTCTGTCCTCATATCCCCTGTCCTCTCTCTCTGTCCTCCTATCTCCTGTCCTCTCTTTATCTCTGTCCTCCTCCTTCCCTCTCTTTATCTCTATCCTACTCCCTCCCTCTCTCTGTCCTCATATCTCCTGTCCTTTCTCTCTGTCCTCATATCTCCTGTCCTCTCTCTCTGTCCTCATATCTCCTGTACTCCCTCAGTCTCTGTCCTCTCTCTCTGTTCTCATATCTCCTGTCCTCTCTCTCTGTCCTCATCTGCTGTCCTCTCTCTCTGTCCTCATATCTCCTGTCCTCTCTCTCTGTCCTCATATCTCCTGTCCTCTCTCTCTGTCCTCATATCGCCTGTCCTCCCTCTGTCTCTGTCCTCTCTCTCTGTCCTCATATCTCCTGTCCTCTCTCTCTGTCCTCATATCTCCTGTCCTCTCTCTCTGTCCTCATATCTCCTGTCCTCGCTCTCTGTCCTCATATCTCCTGTCCTCCCTCTGTCTCTGTCCTCTCTCTTTGTCCTCATATATCCTGTCCTCTCTCTCTGTCCTCATATATCCTGTCCTCTCTCTCTGTCCTGATATCTCCTGTCCTCCCTCTGTCTCTGTCCTCTCGCTCTGTCCTCATATCTCCTGTCCTCTCTCTCTGTCCTCATATCTCCTGTCCTCCCTCTGTCTCTGTCCTCTCTCTCTGTCCTCATATCTCCTGTCCTCTCTCTCTGTCCTCATATCTCCTGTCCTCTCTCTGTCCTCATAGCTCCTGTCCTCTCTCTCTGTCCTCATATCTCCTGTCCTCTCTCGGTCACTAGGTAAAGGATTAGGGGGCATTCTGTCATTTGTGTCGTCTGTTTATCCCCCTGCATTAGCGTTCTAATGGACTGTGTGTGTGTGTCTGCTCTCAACAGCGTAATGAAGGCCCCAACTTTCTCTCTCTCTCTCTCTCTCTCTCTCTCTCTCTCTCTGTCTCTCTCTCTCTCTCTCTCTCTGTCTCTCTCTCTCTCTCTCTCTGTCTCTCTCTCTCTCTCTCTCTCTCTCTGTCTCTCTCTCTCTCTCTCTCTGTCTCTCTCTCTCTGTCTCTCTCTCTCTCTCTCTCTCTCTCTCTCTCTGTCTCTCTCTCTCTCTCTCTCTGTCTCTCTCTCTCTCTCTCTGTCTCTCTCTCTCTCTCTCTCTGTCTCTCTGTCTCTCTGTCTCTCTCTCTCTCTGTCTCTCTCTCTCTCTGTCTCTCTCTCTCTCTCTCTCTCTCTCTCTGTCTCTCTCTCTCTCTCTCTCTCTCTGTCTCTCTCTCTCTCTGTCTTTCTCTCTCTCTCTCTCTCTCTCTCTCTCTCTCTCTCCTTCCACAGACTATGGGTTTATTTTGGTCTGTTCTCCGTCTGTTAGTTTGTGTTTATTTCAGTCAGGTGATCTCTGTCTCTTCCTCCCTCCTTCTTTCTCCCTCTCTCCCTCTACCCATCTCTGTCTTTTCTTTCTCTGTTTTGTTTGTGTTTATTTCACTCTCTTTGTCTTTTGTCTTCTCTCTATTTTTCTGCTGTTTCTCCCTCTCTCTCTCTCCATTCATTAATTCATTCAGTTCTTTTCTCCTTGTCCCTTTATTCTGTCAGCCTCTTGCTCTGTTTCTGTCTTCCTGTCTGTTCCTGCTCACACTAACATACGCCCACACCTTCACTTACAAAGCCAGATACACACACACACACACGGGATGGACACAGATACTCTCATACCCGCTGTTACTGACTGCATCCTACACACACCACTATCACAGAGCTTGACATGCACTCTCAATATGACTTCAGAAACATCCCACAGAAACACACCACAGTGTGTGTTTCCCACAGAAACACACTCACTCACTCACTCACTCACTCACTCACTCACTCACTCACTCACTCAAACAAAAACACACAAAACACACACACGTATGCAAGATAATTTACATAAACATAAACACTCACAAATGCACACACACACACACACACACACACAGATACACAGATACACAGACAGACAGACAGACAGACAGACAGACAGACAGACAGACAGACAGACAGACAGACAGACAGACAGACAGACAGACAGACAGACAGACAGTTATATAGACAGACAGATACACAATCAGACAGACAGACAGACAGACAGACAGACACGGATACACAGATACACAGACAGACAGACAGACAGACAGACAGACAGACACACAGACAGACAGACAGTTATATAGACAGGGTCTCTGTCTCTGAGAGGTTTTTGTTTCTGTTCACCAGAAGAGGGGGATGGATGGAGAAAGCTACAGAGAGAAAGATAGAGAGGAACAGAAAGAACAAGGAGGATGAGAGGAGGATGAGCAGAGAAGGGAAAAGAGAGAGGAAAGAGGAGGTGAGAGGTCAGAGACAGATGGAGAGAGAGAGAGAGGATAAGAGGTTGAAGAGAGAGAAAGAGTGAGTGAGTACAGGATGTGATTTGTCCCTGGTTGAAAGTGATTGTAATGACTTCCTATAGGGGGAATTCTCACCCTCGTCTCTTTGACGGTCGTGGGAGTTAAAAAGAGGGGAGGAGAATGGGGGAGTTTGTTAATGTATGCCAAATTAGATTACAAAAACATGTCTCTCTGCAAGGCTTTTCATTTTCTCATGTTCATATGGCTGCTGCTGTGTACGTGCATATGACTGTGTATGTGCATATGACTGTGTATGTGCATATGGCTGTGTACGTGCATATGGCTGTGTACGTGCATATGACTGTGTACGTGCATATGACTGTGTATGTGCATATGGCTGTGTACGTGCATATGACTGTGTACGTGCATATGACTGTGTATGTGCATATGGCTGTGTACGTGCATATGGCTGTGTACGTGCATATGGCTGTGTACGTGCATATGGCTGTGTACGTGCATATGGCTGTGTACGTGCATATGGCTGTGTACGTGCATATGGCTGTGTATGTGCATATGGCTGTGTACGTGCATATGGCTGTGTACGTGTGTGTGCCTTTCCTGTCACAGTTTTATTACAAAGATTTGTCTGCTGTCCCTGGATATGTTTATTATACAGAAAGAGAGAGGGGGGAGGGAGAGAGAGAGACAGAGGGGAGAGAGAGAGAGACAGAGGGGAGGGAAAGAGAGAGAGACAGAGGAGAGGGAGAGAGAGAGAGACAGAGGAGAGGGAGAGAGAGAGACAGAGGGGAGAGAGAGAGAGAGACAAAGGGGAGAGAGAGAGAGACAGAGGGGAGAGAGAGAGAGAGACATAGGGGAGAGAGAGAGAGAGAGAGAGAGACAGAGGGGAGAGAGAGATAGACAGAGGGGAGAGAGAGAGAGACAGAGGGGAGAGAGAGAGAGACAGAGGGGAGAGAGAGAGAGACAGAGGGGAGAGAGAGAGAGATACAGAGGGGAGAGAGAGAGAGAGACAGAGAGAGAGACAGCGGGGAGAGAGAGAGAAAGACAGAGGGGAGAGAGAGAAAGAGACAGAGGGGAAAGAGAGAGAGAGACAGAGAGAGAGACAGCGGGGAGAGAGAGAGAAAGAGAGACAGAGGGGAAAGAGAGAGAGAAAGCGAGACAGAGGGGAGAGAGAGAGAGACAGAGGGGAGAAAGAGAGACAGAGAGAGAGACAGAGGGAGGGAGGGAGAGAGTGACAGAGAGAGAGAGAGAGCTGTGTGTTAATGTTTTATGACCTAGAGGACAGATGGGTGATTCCCTGTTTATGACAGATATTTAGTTTGAAATCAGTGTTACTTTGTAAACCCACTCATACACAGACATACACACACACACACACACACACACACACACACACACACATAAAAACATTGCGAGTCTTTCACTATATTTTATTGATATTTTACAAATAGAGTGTACGGAGAGTAAAGATGTGGTCCCTGACTTTTTGTTTTTATGTTTTAGATTAAGTTATTTTCAGCAAGTGTCTTGTTTTTTCAAGAGTATTAAAGTCTAGTCCATTAGCTACAGGTTTATCAACATTCAGTATGCACACACACACACACACATTTTGATTAAACATTGTTAATCCTAATAAATTTCTTATCAGGGGTTCATCCCTCCATCTCCCTCTCCTCCTCTCTCCTCCTCTCTCCTCCTCCCCCTCCTCTTCTCTCCTCCTCTCTCCTCCTCCCTCTCCACCTCTCTCACCAGCACATTCCTGTTCCCTCTCTTTCTCCTCCCTCTCTATCGCCCTCTTCAGAAACATGTTTTCTCCTTCTCTACCGTACAAAACAGTATTTAATATGAAACTTAATTTACTTCCTGTCCCTCTCTCTCTATCTCTTTCCGTCTCTCTCTCCCAGGGATGTCTGTGAGACTCCATTCAACCCACAGTTATCCCTAAAATCAAAGTTTGTCAGACATTTTCCTAACGTCAGATGTTTTTACTTTTCTAAATTAGAATTCCACATTCTATCTGTAGTTTAGACCCTGTTAGCTGCATGCATTAGGAGGAATCTACAGCCATCAATCCCAAGTCAATGGAAAGGATTGGCAACATCGAATTAGATTGAAGATTTCTCCTAATGCATAGAATCTTGACTTGAAGTTGGACTTCGGACCATTCTAGAGGTATGAAAATGTCTGAGAACATTACATTTTGAGATGCAAAATCCTTTAACTCTCTCTCTTTCAATTCTATTTAAGGGGCTTTATTGGCATGGGAAACATATGTTTACATTGCCAAAGCAAGTGAAATAGATAAACAAAGTGAAATAAAAAATTCAAATGAGCAGTAATCATTACACTCACAAAAGTTCCAATGTAATAGAGACACTTAGAATCCAAGATGGCGTAGCAGTCAGACGTCTTTGTCCTGTCGTGTCCCTTGTATATATCGTTTTACATCTTTTTCGTCGCATATCCTTTAAAATATTTTGCTAAACCTCATACTCTAAATAGTCTCCTGTAGGAGCAAGCCCATGTCATTTTTTGTAGGTTAGCAGTAAAACCTTGAAATCAGCCCTTGCCTTGACAGGAAGCCAGTGTAGGGAGGCTAGCACTGGAGTAATATGATCACATTTTTTGGTTCTAGTTAGGATTCTAGCAGCCGTATTTAGCACTAACTGAAGTTTATTTAGTGCTTTATCTGGGTAGCCGGAAAGTAGAGCATTGCAGTAGTCTAACCTAGAAGTGACAAAAGCATGGATTAATTTTTCTGCATAATTTTTGGACAGAAGTTTTCTGATTTTTGCAATGTTACGTAGATGGAAAAAGCTGTCCTTGAAACGGTCTTGATATGTTCTTCAAAAGAGAGATCAGGGTCCAGAGTAACGCCGAGGTCCTTCACAGTTTTATTTGAGACGACTGTACAAGCATTAAGATTAATTGTCAGATTCAACAGAAGATCTCTTTGTTTCTTGGGACCTAGAACAAGCATCTCTGTTTTGTCCGAGTTTAAAAGTAGAACGTTTGCAGCCGTCCACTTCCTTATGTCTGAAACACATGCTTCTAGCGAGGGCAATTTTGGGGCTTCACCATGTTTCACTGAAATGTACAGCTGTGTGTCATCTGCATTGCTATGCAGTGAAAGTTAACATTATGTTTTCGAATGACATCCCCGAGAGGTAAAATATATAGTGAAAACAATAGTGGTCCTAAAACGGAACCTTGAGGAACACCGAAATTTACAGTTGATTTGTCAGAGGACAAACCATTCACAGAGACAAACTGATATATTTCCGACAGATAAGATTTAAACCAGGCCAGAACTTGTCCGTGTAGACCAATTTGGGTTTCCAATCTCTCCAAAAGAATGTGGTGATCGATGGTATCAAAAGCAGCACTAAGGTCTAGGAGCACGAGGACAGATGCAGAGCCTCGGTCTGATGCCATTAAAAGGTAATTTACCACCTTCACAAGTGCAGTCTCAGTGCTACGATGGGGTCTAAAACCAGACTGAAGCATTTCGTATACATTGTTTGTCTTCAGGAAGGCAGTGAGTTGCTGCCTTTTCTACAATTTTTGAGAGGAATGGAAGATTCGATATAGGCCGATAATTTTTTATATTTTCTGGGTCAAGGTTTGGCTTTTTCAAGAGAGGCTTTATTACTGCCACTTTTAGTGAGTTTGGTACACATCCAGTGGATAGAGAGCCATTGATTATGTTCAACAGAGGAGGGCCAAGCACAGGAAGCAGATCTTTCAGTAGTTTAGTTGGAATAGGGTCCAGTATGCAGCTTGAAGGTTTAGAGGCCATGATTATTTTCATCATTGTGTCAAGAGATATAGTACTAAAACACTTGAGTGTCTCCCTTGATCCTAGGTCCCTGCAGAGTTGTGCAGACTCAGGACAACTGAGCTTTGAAGGAATACGCAGATTTAAGGAGGAGTCCGTAATTTGCTTTCTAATAATCATAATCTTTTCCTCAAAGAAGTTCATGAATTTATCACTGCTAAAGTGAAAGTCATCCTCTCTTGGGGAATGCTGCTTTTTAGTTAGCTTTGCGACAGTATCAAAAAGGAATTTCGGATTGTTCTTATTTTCCTCAATTAAGTTAGAAAATAGGATGATCGAGCAGCAGCAAGGGCTCTTCGATACTGCACGGTACTGTCTTTCCAAGCTAGTCGGAAGACTTCCAGTTTGGTGTGGCGCCATTTCCGTTCCAATTTTCTGGAAGCTTGCTTCAGAGCTCTGGTATTTTCTGTATACCAGGGAGCTAGTTTCTTATGAGAAATGTTTTTAGTTTTTAGGGGTGCAACTGCATCTAGGGTATTGCGCAAGGTTAAATTGAGTTCCTCAGTTAGGTGGTTAACTGATTTTTGTCCTCTGGCGTCCTTGGGTAGACAGTGGGAGTCTGGAAGGGCACGACTTTTGATGTTCCTTGGTTGGGGTCTGAGCAGATTATTTGTTGCAATTGCAAACGTAATAAAATGGTGGTCCGATAGTCCAGGATTATGAGGAAAAACATTAAGATCCACAACATTTATTCCATGGGACAAAACTAGTTCCAGAGTATGACTGTGACAGTGAGTAGGTCCAGAGATATGTTGCACAAAACCCACTGAGTCGATGATGGCTCCGAAAGCCTTTTGGAGTGGGTCTGTGGACTTTTCCATGTGAATATTAAAGTCACCAAAGATTAGAATATTATCTGCTATGACTACAAGGTCCGATAGGAATTCAGGGAACTCAATGAGGAACGCTTTAAATGGCCCAGGAGGCCTGTAAACAGTAACTATAAAAAGTGATTGAGTAGACTGCATAGATTTAATGACTAGAAGCTCAAAAGACGAAAACGTCATTTTTTTTTTTGTAAATTGAAATTTGCTATCGTACATGTTAGCAACACCTCCGCCTTTGCGGGATGCACGGGGGATATGGTCACTAGTGTAGCCAGGAGGTGAGGCCTACTTTAAAACAGTAAATTCATCAGGCTTAAGCCATGTTTCAGTCAGGCCAATCACATCAAGATTATGATCAGTGATTAGTTCATTTGCCCAGACGGCATCCCCAGCCGCGCCCTCAGAGCATGCGCAGACCAGCTGGCCGGTGTGTTTACGGACATATACAATCAATCCCTATACCAGTCTGCTGTTCCCACATGCTTCAAGAGGGCCACCATTGTTCCTGTTCCCAAGAAAGCTAAGGTAACTGAGCTAAACGACTACCGCCCCGTAGCACTCACATCCGTCATCATGAAGTGCTTTGAAAGACTAGTCAAGGACCATATCACCTCCACCCTACCTGACACCCTAGACCCAGTCCAATTTGCTTACCGCCCAAATAGGTCCACAGACAATGCAATCTCAACCACACTGCACACTGCCCTAACCCATCTGGACAAGAGGAATACCTATGTGAGAATGCTGTTCATCGACTACAGCTCGGCATTCAACACCATAGTACCCTCCAAGCTCGTCATCAAGCTCGAGACCCTAGGTCTCGACCCCGCCCTGTGCAACTGGGTACTGGACTTCCTGACGGGCCGCGCCCAGGTGGTGAGGGTAGGCAACAACATCTCCTCCCCGCTGATCCTCAACACTGGGGCCCCACAAGGGTGCGTTCTGAGCCCTCTCCTGTACTCCCTGTTCACCCACGACTGCGTGGCCACGCACGCCTCCAACTCAATCATCAAGTTTGCGGACGACACAACAGTGGTAGGCTTGATTACCAACAACGACGAAACGGCCTACAGGGAGGAGGTGAGGGCCCTCGGAGTGTGGTGTCAGGAAAATAACCTCACACTCAACGTCAACAAAACTAAGGAGATGATTGTGGACTTCAGGAAACAGCAGAGGGAACACCCCCCTATCCACATCGATGGAACAGTAGTGGAGAGGGTAGCAAGTTTTAAGTTCCTCAGCATACACATTACAGACAAACTGAATTGGTCCACTCACACAGACAGCATCGTGAAGAAGGCGCAGCAGCGCCTCTTCAACCTCAGGAGGCTGAAGAAATTTGGCTTGTCACCAAAAGCACTCACAAACTTCTACAGATGCACAATCGAGAGCATCCTGGCGGGCTGTATCACCGCCTGGTATGGCAACTGCACCGCCCTCAACCGTAAGGCTCTCCAGAGGGTAGTGAGGTCTGCACAACGCATCACCGGGGGCAAACTACCTGCCCTCCAGGACACCTACACCACCCGATGTCACAGGAAGGCCATAAAGATCATCAAGGACATCAACCACCCGAGCCACTGCCTGTTCACCCCGCTATCATCCAGAAGGCGAGGTCAGTACAGGTGCATCAAAGCTGGGACCGAGAGACTGAAAAACAGCTTCTATCTCAAGGCCATCAGACTGTTAAACAGCCACCACTAACACTGAGTGGCTGCTGCCAACACACTGACACTGACTCAACTCCAGCCACTTTAATAATGGGAATTGATGGGAAATGATGTAAATATATCACTAGCCACTTTAAACAATGCTACCTTATATAATGTTACTTACCCTACATTATTCATCTCATATGCATACGTATATACTGTACTCTATATCATCGACTGTATCCTTATGTAATACATGTATCACTAGCCACTTTAAACTATGCCACTTTGTTTACATACTCATCTCATTTGTACATACTGTACTCGATACCATCTACTGTATATTGCCTATGCTGCTCTGTACCATCACTCATTCATATATCCTTATGTACATATTCTTTATCCCCTTACACTGTGTACAAGACAGTAGTTTTGGAATTGTTAGTTAGATTACTTGTTATTACTGCATTGTCGGAACTAGAAGCACAAGCATTTCGCTACACTCACATTAACATCTGCTAACCATTTGTATGTGACAAATAAAATTTGATTTGATTTGATTTGCTATAACTGCCTTTGAAGTGAGGGATCTAACATTAAGTAGCCCTATTTTGAGATGTGAGGTATCACGATCTCTTTCAATAATGACAGGAATAGAGGAGGTCTTTATCCGAGTGAGATTGCTAAGGCGAACACCGCCATGTTTAGTTTTGCCCAACCTAGGTCAAGGCACAGACACGGTCTCAATGGTGATAGCTGAGCTGACTACACTGACTGTGCTAGTGCCAGACTCCACTAAGCTGGCTAACAGCCTGCTGCCTGGCCTGCACCCTATTTCATTGTGGAGCTAGAAGAGTTAGAGACCTGTCTATGTTGGTAGATAAGATGAGAGCACCCCTCCAGCTAGGATGGAGTCCATCACTCCTCAGCAGGTCAGGCTTGGTCCTGTTTGTGGGTGAGTCCCAGAAAGAGGGCCAATTATCTACAAATTCTATCTTTTGGGAGGGGCAGAAAACAGTTTTCAACCAGCGATTGAGTTGTGAGACTGCTGTAGAGCTCATCACTCCCCCTAACTGGGAGGGGGTCAGAGACAATTACTCGATGCCGACATATCTTCCTAGCTGATTTACACGCTGAAGCTATGTTGCGCTTGGTGATCTCTGACTGTTTCATCCTAACCTCGTTGGTGCCGACGTGGATAACAATATCTCTATACTCTCTACACTCGGAAGTTTTAGCTTTAGCCAGCACATTCTTCAGATTAGCCTTAACGTCGGTAGCCCTGCCCCCTGGTAAACAGTGTATGATCGCTGGATGATTCGTTTTAAGTCTAATACTGCGGTTAATGGAGTCACCAATGACTAGAGTTTTCAATTTGTCAGAGCTAATGGTGGGAAGCTTCGGCGTCTCAGACCCCGTAACGGGAGGAGTAGAGACAAGAGAAGGCTCGGCCTCTGACTCCGACTCGTTGCTTAATGGGGAAAAGCGGTTGAAAGTTTCTGTCGGCTGAATGAGCGACACCGGTTGAGCGTTCCTACAGCATCTCCCTCCAGAAACCGTGAGAAAGTTGTCCGGCTGCGGGGACCGTGCGAGGGGATTTATACTAACGTTACTATCTGTACTTACTGGTGGCACAGACGCTGTTTCATCCTTTCCTACACTGAAATTACCCCTGCCTAACGATTGCGTCTGAAACTGGGCTTGCAGCACAGCTATCCTCGCTGTAAGGCGATCGTTCTCCTGTATATTATGAGTACAGCGACTGCAATTAGAAGGCATCATGTTAATGTTACTACTTAGCATCGGCTGTTGGAGGTCCTGACGAACCATGTCCAGATAAAGCGTCCGGAGTGAAAAAGTTTAATGAAAAAAAAAAGTTGAGGGAAAAACCTAAAATATAAACGGTAATTAAAAAGTAAAAACCGTAAAGTTGTCAGGTAGCAAAGTAAGGTTGGCAACAAAACGCACAGCAACACGTAAACAAGTCTGCAAGTTGTGACCGGAAATGGCCTCAAAATCACAGGACACTTTGGAATGCTCAGCTTTAGCACACTTTGCCAACCCAGATGTCTTAGCCGTTTCTGAATCCTGGCTTAGGAAAACCACCAAAAACCCTGAAATCTCCATTGCTAACTATAACGTTTTCCGCCAAGATAGAACTGCTAAAGGGGGCGGTGTTGCAATCTACTGCAAAGATAGCCTGCAGAGTTCTGTATTACTATCTAAGTCTGTACCCAAACAATTTGAGCTTCTACTTCTAAAAATGCACCTTTCCAGAAACAAGTCTCTCACTGTTGCCGCTTGCTATTAGACCTCCCTCTGCCCCCAGCTGTGCCCTCGATACCATATGTGAACTGATTGCCCCCCATCTATCTTCTGAGCTCGCGCTACTAGGTGACCTAAACTGGGACATGCTTAACACCCCGGCCATCCTACACACTAAGCTTGATGCCCTCAATCTCACACAAATTATCAATGAACCTACCAGGTACAACCCCAAATCAGTAAACACGGGCACCCTCATAGATGTCATCCTAACTAATTCGCCCTCCAAATACACCTCTGCTGTTTTCAATCAAGATCTCAGCGATCACTGCCTCATTGCCTGCATCCGTCATGGGTCTGCGACCAAACGACCACCCCTCATCACTGTCAAACGCTCCCTGAAATACTTCTGCGAGCAGGCCTTTCTAATCGACCTGGCCAGGGTATCCTGGAATGACATTGACCTCAACCCGTCAGTAGATGATGCCTGGCTATTCTTTAAAAGTGCCTTCCTCACCATCTTAAATAAGCATGCCCCTCTCAATTTTTAAAAAACTAGGAATAGATATAGTCCTTGGTTCACGCCAGACCTGTCTGCCCTTGACCAGCACAAAAACATCCTGTGGATGCATCCTCCTCTGCATTAGCATTGAATAGCCCCCGTGATATGCAACTTTTTAGGGAAGTTAGGAACAAATATACACAGGCAGTTAGAAAAGCTAAGGCAAGCTTTTTCAAACAGAAATTTGCATCCTGTAGTACTAACTGAAAAAAGTTCTGGGACACTGTAAAGTCCATGGAGGATAAGAGCACCTCCTCCCAGCTGCCCACTGCTCTGAGGCTAGGAAACACTGTCACCACCGATAAATCCACTATAATTGAGAATTTCAATAAGCATTTCTCTACGGCTGGCCATGCTTTCCACATGGCTACCCCTACCCCGGTCAACTGCCCGGCACCCTCCACAGCAACCCGCCAAAGCCCCCACCATTTCTCCTTTACCCAAATCCAGATAGCTGATGTTCTGAAAGAGCTGCAAAATCTGGACCCCGACAAATCAGCCGGGCTCGACAATCTGGACCCTCTCTTTCTAAAATTATCTGCCGAAATTGTTGCAACCCCTATTACTAGCCTGTTCAACCTCTCTTTCGTATCGTCTGAGATTCCCAAAGATTGGAAAGCTGCCGCGGTCATCCCCCTCTTCAAAGGGGGTGGCACTCTAGACCCAAACTGCTACATACCTATATCTATCCTACCCTCTTTCTAAGGTCTTTGAAAGCCAAGTTAACAAACAGATTGCTGACTATTTCGAATCCCACCATACCTTCTCTGCTATGCGATCTGGTTTCAGAGCTGGTCATGGGTGCACCTCAGCCACACTCAAGGTTCTAAACGACATCATAACCGCCATTGATAAGAGACATTACTGTGCAGCCGTATTCATCGACCTGGCCAAGGCTTTCCACTATGTCAATCACAACACTCTTATTGGCAGACTCGACAGCCTTGCTTTCTCAAATGATTGCCTCGCCTGGTTTACCAACTACTTCTCTGATAGAGTTCAGTGTGTCAAATCGGAGGGCCTGTTGTCTGGACCTCTGACAGTCTCTATGGGTGTGCCACAGGGATCAATTCTCGGGCCGACTCTCTTTTCTGTATACATCAATGATGTTGCTCTTGCTGCTGGTGATTCTCTGATCCACCTCTACGCAGACGACACCATTCTGTATACTTCTGGCCCCTCCTGGCCCCTTCTTGGACTAACTAACCTCCAGACGAGCTTCAATGCCATACAACTCTCCTTCCGTGGCCTCCAACTGCTCTTATACGCAAGTAAACCTAAATGCATGCTTTTCAATCGATTACTGCCCGCACCTGCACCTGCCCGTCCAGCATCAAATCAAATCAAATCAAATCAAATCAAATTTTATTTGTCACATACACATGGTTAGCAGATGTTAGTGTGAGTGTAGCGAAATGCTTGTGCTTCTAGTTCCGACAATGCAGTAATAACAAGTAATCTAACTAACAATTCCAAAACTACTGTCTTGTACACAGTGTAAGGGGATAAAGAATATGTACATAAGGATATATGAATGAGTGATGGTACAGAGCAGCATAGGCAAGATACAGTAGATGGTATCGAGTACAGTATGTACAAATGAGATGAGTATGTAAACAAAGTGGCATAGTATAGTATAAAGTGGCTAGTGATACATGTATTACATAAGGATACCGTCGATGATATAGAGTACAGTATATACGTATGCATATGAGATGAATAATGTAGGGTAAGTAACATTTATATAAGGTAGCATTGTTTAAAGTGGCTAGTCATTTCCCATCAATTCCCATTATTAAAGTGGCTGGAGTTGAGTCAGTGTCAGTGTTAGTGGTGGCTATTTAACAGTCTGATGGCCTTGAGATAGAAGCTGTTTTTCAGTCTCTCGGTCCCAGCTTTGATGCACCTGTACTGACCTCGCCTTCTGGATGATAGCGGGGTGAACAGGCAGTGGCTCGGGTGGTTGATGTCCTTGATGATCTTTATGGCCTTCCTGTGACATCGGGTGGTGTAGGTGTCCTGGAGGGCAGGTAGTTTGCCCCCGGTGATGCGTTGTGCAGACCTCACTACCCTCTGGAGAGCCTTACGGTTGAGGGCGGTGCAGTTGCCATACCAGGCGGTGATACAGCCCGCCAGGATACTCTCGATTGTGCATCTGTAGAAGTTTGTGAGTGCTTTTGGTGACAAGCCGAATTTCTTCAGCCTCCTGAGGTTGAAGAGGCGCTGCTGCGCCTTCTTCACGATGCTGTCTGTGTGAGTGGACCAATTCAGTTTGTCTGTGGTGTGTATGCCGAGGAACTTAAAACTTGCTACCCTCTCCACTACTGTTCCATCGATGTGGATAGGGGGGTGTTCCCTCTGCTGTTTCCTGAAGTCCACAATCATCTCCTTAGTTTTGTTGACGTTGAGTGTGAGGTTATTTTCCTGACACCACACTCCGAGGGCCCTCACCTCCTCCCTGTAGGCCGTCTCATCGTTGTTGGTAATCAAGCCTACCACTGTTGTGTCGTCCGCAAACTTGATGATTGAGTTGGAGGCGTGCGTGGCCACGCAGTCGTGGGTGAACAGGGAGTACAGGAGAGGGCTCAGAACGCACCCTTGTGGGGCCCCAGTGTTGAGGATCAGCGGGGAGGAGATGTTGTTGCCTACCCTCACCACCTGGGGGCGGCCCGTCAGGAAGTCCAGTACCCAGTTGCACAGGGCGGGGTCGAGACCCAGGGTCTCGAGCTTGATGACGAGCTTGGAGGGTACTATGGTGTTGAATGCCGAGCTGTAGTCGATGAACAGCATTCTCACATAGGTATTCCTCTTGTCCAGATGGGTTAGGGCAGTGTGCAGTGTGGTTGAGATTGCATCGTCTGTGGACCTATTTGGGCGGTAAGCAAATTGGAGTGGGTCTAGGGTGTCAGGTAGGGTGGAGGTGATATGGTCCTTGACTAGTCTCTCAAAGCACTTCATGATGACGGATGTGAGTGCTACGGGGCGGTAGTCGTTTAGCTCAGTTACCTTAGCTTTCTTGGGAACAGGAACAATGGTGGCCCTCTTGAAGCATGTGGGAACAGCAGACTGGTATAGGGATTGATTGAATATGTCCGTAAACACACTCCATCACTACTCTGGACGGCTCTGACTTAGAATACGTGGACAACTCCAAATACCTGGGTGTCTGGTTAGACTGTAAACTCTCCTTCCAGACTCACATTAAGCATCTCCAATCCAAAATTAAATCTAGAATCGGCTTCCTATATCGCAACAAAGCATCCTTCACTCATGCTGCCAAACATACCCTCGAAAAACTGACCATCCTACCGATCCTCAACTTCGGTGATGTCATCTATAAAATAGCCTCCAACACTCTACTCAACAAACTGGATGCAGTCTATCACAGTGCCATCCGTTTTGTCACCAAAGCCTCACACATTACCCACCCTTGCGACCTGTACGCTCTCGTTGGTTGGCCCTCGCTTCATACTCGTCTCCAAACCCACTGGCTACAGGTTATCTACAAGTCTCTGCTAGGTATCTCAGCTCACTGGTCGCCATAGCAGCACCCACTCGTAGCACGCGCTCCAGCAGGTATATCTCAGTGGTCACCCCCAATGCCAATTCCTCCTTTGGTCGTCTTTCCTTCCAATTCTCTGCTGCCCATGACTGGAACGAAGTGCAAAAATCTCTGAAGCTGGAGACTCACATCTCCCTCACTAGCTTTAAGCACCAGCTGTCAGAGCAGTTTACAGATCACTGCACCTGTACTTAGCCTATCTGTAAACAGCCCATCTATCTACCTACCTCATCCCCATACTGGTATTTATTTATTTATTTATTTTGCTCCTTTGCACCCCAGTATCTCTACCTGCACATTCATCTTCTGCCGATCTACCATTCCAGTGTTTAATTGCTATATTGTAATTACTTCGCCACCATGGCCTATTTATTTCCTTAACTTACCTCATTTGCACTCACTGTATATAGACTTTTTGTTTTCTTTTGTTCTACTGTATTATTGACTGTATGTTTTGTTTATTCCATGTGTAACTCTGTGTTGTTGAATGTGTCGAATTGCTACGCTTTATCTTGGCCAGGTCGCAGTTGCAAATGAGAACTTGTTCTCAACTAGCTTGCCTGGTTAAATAAAGTTGAAATAAAATAAATGTAAATAAAATAAAATACATTTCAAATGTCATAATATCTCTCTCTCTCTCATCTGAGATTCATTCTCTCTCACTCCCTCCATCCTTGTTGTCTGTTAATGATACACAGATTGTCCTCTGCCTTTCTTTCCCTCGCTTTTCCTAATTGAGATCCACTGATTGACAGATTGTGTTGACTCTCCACTCAGTCACTCACTCACTCACTCACTCACTCACTCACTCACTCACTCACTCACTCACTCACTCACTCACACTCTCTCTCTCTCTCTCTCTCTCTCTCTCTCTCTCTCTCTCTCTCTCTCTCTCTCTCTCTCTCTCTCTTTCTCTCTCTCAGGGTGCGGGCTGTACAGCTCTGGTGGTTGCCGTGGTAGCAAGGAAGCTGGAGTTGACCAAGGCAGAGAAACACGTCCACAACTTCATGATGGACACACAACTCACCAAGAGGGTATGTCTGTGTGTGTGTGAGTGTGTGTCTGCATGTGTGTGTGTTTGTATGCTGTTGGCCTCTGATCTGGTTCTCTGCAGCACGCAAACTCTGATTGGCCCTCAGATGCACACGCGGCACCCTGTGATGAAGTGACGCTGTTCCCCCAAGAGAGAGTGTTGTGTTGCCAGTATGGAAAGCACTGGGCAGGGGGACATATATTTCTCTCCCTTACCGTCCTCTTTCTCTCTATCTCCCCCTTCTACATCTTTCTTTACCTCCCATCTGTATTTCTCACCCACCTTCTCTTCGCCCCTGGGCCATTCTCTCCCCCCTCCCTCCCTCCTTCCATCCATGCACTGGTCCTTCTCAATTTTTCATGCAGTTTAAAGATCCAAGTTTCAAAAATAGCCCCCACTATGAAATATGTAGGGTACATAATGTCTCTGTGTATCTGGCAGGTGAGAGGAGAGCAGAGCAGAGAGAGGTGATCAATAATTTTAGCTTAGATAAAGTATTGACTCAGCGAAGGGAAAGAAGGACTCAGCTCCTCTCTGGGAAGGGGAAGCTCGGAACAGACCACAGCGAAGGGAAAGAAGGACTCAGCTCTCAGCTCCTCTCTGGGAAGGGGAAGCTCGGACCAGACAACAGCGAAGGGAAAGAAGGACTCAGCTCCTCTCTGGGAAGGGGAAGCTCGGAACAGACCACAGCGAAGGGAAAGAAGGACTCAGCTCTCAGCTCCTCTCTGGGAAGGGGAAGCTCAGATCAGACCACATCCGAAAACAGAGGAGCCACTTGGTCTCTTTAGGAAGTTTCACACACTCCGATGGGTTTGGCTTTTCTCACACAGGGGCATGCTCACTGGTACAGGCGAATGCACAAACATAAGCCTGCACATGCTCTGAGGCGTGCACCCTGCCTGCAGTCTGGCACACACACAGTTACAAAGAACTGGGATTTTAGGGTCGAAAACATACTCTAGAATATTTGTAAAATGGCTGCAAAATCATCTCAGGGCTATAGTTGAGCGTAGTTTTCTTAGAGCGGTTTTATATTGGACATTTTCCAGAACATTCATTGAATTAAAGGTTGCTACTGTGGATACACCGCCTGGGAACTTCAAGGACATTTTCTCTCTTATTCGTCATTGACCTTTACGGCTTAGATAAATATTTGGCCACTGTTTTTAATGTTAGGATGTAACCTTCTGAAAACCTTCAGGGAACTCTTTCTATTGGTCAGAAAACATCCTCTGTTTCCCATAGTAACTCGGTCGATTAATGGCATTCACGGGTAAACCACGTGTCAAACTCATTCCACGGAGGGCCGAGTGTCTCTCCCTTGTATTGATTGGTGAATTAAGATCACTGATTAGTAAGGAACTCCCGGCACCTGGTTGTCTTGGTCTTAATTCAATGGAAAAAACTAAAACCTGCAGACTCTAGGCCCTCTAGGCCCTCCACTCAGACTCTAGGCCCTCCATGGAATGAGTTTGACACCCCTAAGTTATACCCTAAGCCAATGAGTTTGAGGTGGAAGCCCAATGTATTTTATTCACTGACCTGTTGGCTATCTATTGGTTTAGTGTTTAGTGTTTGATCTCAACAAAACCCAAACGCACACTCTATCTCTCACACACACACACACCTCCCACAGGCCTGTAACTTGAGAAGGAGAGGTTTCTCCTGCATCCTAGGTGACATTAATTAGAAGTTCCAAGTGAAGATGACAAGGTCTTGTACATCTCTTTCTCTCGCTCCTCTCTCTCTTTCTCTCTCTCTCTTTCTCTCTCTCTCTTTCTCTCTCTCTCTCTCTCGCTATCTCTCGCTCCTCTCTCTATCTCCCGTGCCCTCTCTCTTTCTCTCACTCCTCCCTCTCTTTCTCTCTCTCTCTCTCTCTCTCTCTCTCTCTCTCTATCTCTCGCTCCTCTCTCTCTTTCTATCTTCCGCACCCTCTCTCTTTCTCTCGCATCTCTCTCTTTCTATCTCCCACGCCCTCTCTTTTTCTATCTCCCGCGCCCTCTCTCTTTCTATCTCCCGCGCCCTCTCTATTTCTCTCGCTCCTCTCTCTCTTTCTATCTCCCGCTCCTCTCTCTCTTTCTATCTCCCGTGCCCTCTCTCTTTCTCTCTCTCTCTCTCTCTCTCTCTCTCTCTCTCTCTCTCTCTCTCTCTCTATCTCTCGCTCCTCTCTCTCTTTCTATCTCCCGCGCCCTCTCTCTCTCTCTCTCTCTCTCTCTCCCGCACCCTCTCTCTTTCTATCTCCTGCGCCCTCTCTCTTTCTATCTCCTGCTCCTCTCTCTCTTTCTCTCGCTCCCCTCTCTCTCTCTATCTCTCGCTCCTCTCTCTCTTTCTATCTCCCGCACCCTCTCTCTTTCTCTCGCTCCTCTCTCTCTTTCTATCTCCCGCTCCTCTCTCTCTTTCTATCTCCTGCGCCCTCTCTCTCTCTCTCTCTCTCTCTCTCTCTCTCTCTCTATCTCTCGCTCCTCTCTCTTTCTCTCTCTTTCTCTCTCTCTCTCTCTCTCTCTCGCTATCTCTCGCTCCTCTCTCTCTTTCTATCTCCCGTGCCCTCTCTATTTCTCTCGCTCCTCTCTCTCTTTCTCTCTCTCTCTCTCTCTCTCTCTATCTCTCGCTCCTCTCTCTCTTTCTATCTCCCGCTCCTCTCTCTCTTTCTCTCGCTCCTCTCTCTCTTTCTATCTCCCGCTCCTCTCTCTCTTTCTATCTCCCGCGCCCTCTCTCTGTCTCTCGCTCCCTTTCTTTCTTTCTTTCTCTCTCTCTCTCTCTCTCTCTCTCTCTCTCTCTCTCTCTCTCTCTCTCTCTCTTTCTATCTCCCGCTCCTCTCTCTGTTTCTATCTCCCGCGCCCTCTCTCTTTCTATCTCCCGCGCCCTCTCTCTTTCTCTCGCTCCTCTCTCTCTTTCTATCTCCCGCTCCTCTCTCTCTTTCTATCTCCCGCGCCCTCTCTCTTTCTCTCGCTCCTCTCTCTCTTTCTCTCTCTCTCTCTCTATTTCTATCTCCCGCTCCTCTCTCTCTCTTTCTATCTCCCGCTCCTCTCTCTCTTTCTATCTCCCGCGCCCTCTCTCTTTCTCTCGCTCCTCTCTCTCTTTCTCTCTCTCGCTCCTCTCTCTCTTTCTTTTTAAAAATGTTTTTTAAATGTTTTTTAATTTTACCCCTTTTTCTCCCCAATTTCGTGGTATCCAATTGTTGTAGTAGCTACTATCTTGTCTCATCGCTACAACTCCCGTACGGGCTCGGGAGAGACGAAGGCTGAACTCTCTCTCTCTCCTTTCTTATTCAGCCCTTCACTCTCTCTCTCTTTTCTTATTCAGCCTTAACTCTCTCTCTCTCCTTTCTTATTCAGCCTTGACTCTCTCTCTCCTTTCTTATTCAGCCTGAACTCTCTCTCTCTCTCCTTTCTTATTCAGCCTGAACTCTCTCTCTCCTTTCTCATTCAGCCCTGAACTCTCTCTCTCCTTTCTTATTCAGCCCTGAACTCTCTCTCTCTCCTTTCTTATTCAGCCCTTAACTTCTTGCGTCGAGCCATCCCGGATCCGGGATCGTGACTACAGCCTCAAGCCCATTACCATAATGCAACGTTAACTATTCATGAAAATCGCAAATGAAATGAAATAAATATGCTAGCTCTCAAGCTTAGCCTTTTGTTAACAACACTGTCATCTCAGATTTTCAAAAATATGCTTCTCAACCATAGCAAAACAAGCATTTGTGTAACAGCATTGATAGTTAGCATAGCATTTAGCGTTAGCATTCAGCAGGCAACATTTTCACAAAAAACAGAAAACCATTCAAATAAAATAATTTACCTTTGAAGAACTTCAGATGTTTTCAATGAGGAGACTCTCAGTTAGATAGCAAATGTTCAGTTTTTCCTGAAAGATTATTTGTGCAGGAGAAATCGGTCCGTTTTCTGCGTCATGTTTGGCTACCAAAAAAACCCGAAAATTCAGTCATTACAACGCAAACTTTTTTCCAAATTAACTCCATAATATCGACAGAAACATGGCAAACGTTGTTTAGAATCAATCCTCAAGGTGTTTTTCACATATCTATTCGATGATAAGTCACTCGTGGCAGTTTGGTTTCTCCTCTGTTCAAAATGGAAAAATGCACGCACCTGGAGATTACGCAATAGTTTATTTTTTTATTTTTTTTTATTTTACCCCTTTTTCTCCCCAATTTCGTGGTATCCAATTGTTGTAGTAGCTACTATCTTGTCTCATCGCTACAACTCCCGTACGGGCTCGGGAGAGACGAAGGTTGAAAGTCATGCGTCCTCCGATACACAACCAACCAAGCCGCTGCTTCTTTAACACAGCGCACATCCAACCCGGAAGCCAGCCGCACCAATGCTCTCTCTCTCTCTCTCCTTTCTTATTCAGCCCTGAACTCTCTCTCTCTCCTTTCTTATTCAGCCCTGAACTCTCTCTCTCTCCTTTCTTATTCAGCCCTGAACTCTCTCTCTCCTTTCTTATTCAGCCTTAACGCCCACACAGAGGGTTCCCTTCCTGACACTCACTCACTCTTCTCTCTCTCTCTCTTTCTCATTCCCTTTTCATGGCTCTTTTACTCTATCCTACATATCTCTCCAGTGATTGGGTTAATTCTAATTGAAGTCAGTCAATTCAGGAAGTAAACTGAAATTGAAAAAATTCAAATCACTTCCTGAATTGAGGGACTTTAATTCAAATTGACCCCAACCCTGCTGATGTCATTGCTAAATGATCTCCCTCTCTCCCTGTGTGTGTGTGTGTGTGTGTGTGTGTGTGTGTGTGTGTGTGTGTGTGTGTGTGTGTGTGTGTGTGTGTGTGTGTGTGTGTGTGTGTGTGTGAGAGAGAGAGAGAGAGAGAGAGAGACACGTGTCTCCTTCCTTTGTCACCTTTGACATGAGCTAAAGGTCACAGGTAAACACATGTTAGCCAGTGACACGCAGCGTTGAAGGGGAGGTAGGTGGGAGGTCGTTGCCAGGGTAATTGGAAGTTTGTTGATGTTACGTGTTCTCCAAGAAAACACCATTCTAATGCCTTGTTCTCATTGCTAATTATACACATTACACACATTAGATATCAATTATGCTGTAAGCAGAAACTACATTTTACCATGGGGACACAGAGTAATCATATAAAGCTGTAGAAACCATGTTCTTGGAGTTGGTAATTGCCATTGACAAATGACAAACGTTCTTCTGTGCTTCTGGGTGTTTATTTACAAAGTGTTCCAGAACAAAAACAACAGTATTGCCATCAAACATATACCATATGAGACAGCTAAACACAATGCTGCCCCATTCACAGCTCAATCCAAAATGCCTCTCCATGAACTGAAAGAGAGGCTCCTTTTGTAGGGGTAGCCCCTCCCCTCAGAACAATTAACACTAATTCATTAAGCAATTACCTATTCAAACCTACATTTTACATTTAACTAAACATACTAAAGTATATACATTGCAACACGTTTATGAAACAATATCCCAATATAACATTTACAAAATGACATCACTACTGACATAGTGTCTTTCAATATGTCCATTTACATTAATGAGCCATTCGGGACAGGCACTACAAAGTCAGCCCAATTCCCTTAGCTCGGGTCCTTATCCAGCATACCCGAAAGCTACAGAGATTGAGAGAGAGGAACAGAACAAACAAACAACGCGCTAATCCATAACAACGATAAGTAAAATACATATTGCTTATATTATATGAATATGAACACTTGTCTATTTCTTTATACCATAACCGGTTACTGACGTAAGTGTGAAATGTATTTACTAAGATAGTGAAGTTAATTTGTGTGTCGGCCCACATTGTTAACTTATCTGATAACGGAGCAGGGAGGAGTGAAGAATGTGTGTGTTAAAGAACCAAATGCTGCCCGCTGCCAGTGACAGACGTCTACGTCACAACCATTATTAATGATAATAATTGATCATTTCCAGTTAAAAAATAAACAAAAAATCATTGATAATAATATCACCTAGATTCCAGCTCATCCCTCTGGTCCTCCTCTCTGGTCCTTGACCTGTCAGGACAGTACATGTTATCCTGTAATCCCACATTAAGCGTTACCACACAGTTAATCCGATTAGTGACCAGATGTTGGACTGTTTTGCTGGAGTTATTGGGTTTTGGGCTCTAGACTGTGAAACTGTTTATATTGAGAGGATGCCCTCCCCCCGCCCTGAGGTACATTCCAATGCTCACAGTGGAGGAGTGAGTGGACTTAGTGATGTCATGTCCTTAGCCCTCACTGTCTCCCCCTCAAATGGAGTGGTCACCCACAATTCCCAGCAACCTGCCCACCCCCATGGTTCACTCCCCTTCAACCACCTGTTGATATGATAATAACATGAATATATAGTATATAATAATATGATAATAACATGAATATATAGTATATAATAATATGATAATAACGTGGATATGTAGAATATAATATGATAATAACATGGATATGTAGTATATAATATGATAATAACATGGATATGTAGTATATAATATGATAATAACATGGATATGTAGTATATAATAATATGATAATAACATGGATATGTAGTATATAATATGATAATAACATGAATATGTAGTATATAATATGATAATAACATGGATATGTAGTATATAATATGATAATAACATGGATATGTAGTATATAATATGATAATAACATGAATATGTAGTATATAATAATATGATAATAACATGGATATGTAGTATATAATAATATGATAATAACATGGATATGTAGTATATAATAATATGATAATAACATGGATATGTAGTATATAATATGATAATAACATGGATATGTAGTATATAATATGATAATAACATGAATATGTAGTATATAATAATATGATAACATGAATATGTAGTATATAATATGATAATAACATGAATATGTAGTATATAATAATATGATAATAACATGGATATGTAGTATATAATATGATAATAACATGGATATGTAGTATATAATATGATAATAACATGAATATGTAGTATATAATATGATAATAACATGGATATGTAGTATATAATAATATGATAATAACATGGATATGTAGTATATAATAATATGATAATGACATGGATATGTAGTATATAATATGATAATAACATGGATATGTAGTATATAATATGATAATAACATGGATATGTAGTATATAATAATATGATAATAACATGGATATGTAGTATATCATAATATGATAATAACATGGATATGTAGTATATAATAATATGATAATAACATGGATATATAGTATATAATAATATGATAATAACATGAATATATAGTATATAATAATATGATAATAACGTAGATATGTAGAATATAATATGATAATAACATGAATATGTAGTATATAATATGATAATAACATGGACATGTAGTATATAATATGATAATAACATGAATATCTAGTATATAATATGATAACATGAATATGTAGTATATAATAATATGATAATAACATGGATATGTAGTATATAATATGATAATAACATGGATATGTAGTATATCATAATATGATAATAACATGAATATGTAGTATATAATATGATAACATGAATATGTAGTATATAATATGATAATAACATGAATATGTAGTATATAATAATATGATAATAACATGGATATGTAGTATATAATAATATGATAATAACATGGATATGTAGTATATAATATGATAATAACATGAATATCTAGTATATAATATGATAACATGAATATGTAGTATATAATATGATAATAACATGAATATGTAGTATATAATAATATGATAATAACATGGATATGTAGTATATAATAATATGATAATAACATGGATATGTAGTATATAATATGATAATAACATGAATATCTAGTATATAATATGATAACATGAATATGTAGTATATAATATGATAATAACATGAATATGTAGTATATAATATGATAATAACATGAATATGTAGTATATAATAATATGATAATAACATGGATATGTAGTATATAATAATATGATAATAACATGGATATGTAGTATATCATAATATGATAATAACATGGATATGTAGTATATAATATGATAATAACATGGATATGTAGTATATAATATGATAATGACATGGATATGTAGTATATCATAATATGATAATAACATGGATATGTAGTATATAATAATATGATAATAACATGGATATGTAGTATATAATATGATAATAACATGGATATGTAGTATATAATATGATAATGACATGGATATGTAGTATATCATAATATGATAATAACATGGATATGTAGTATATAATAATATGATAATAACATGAATATGTAGTATATAATAATATGATAATAACATGGATATGTAGTATATAATAATATGATAATAACATGAATATGTAGTATATAATAATATGATAATAACATGGATATGTAGTATATAATAATATGATAATAACATGGATATGTAGTATATAATAATATGATAATAACATGAATATGTAGTATATAATAATATGATAATAACATGGATATGTAGTATATAATAATATGATAATAACATGGATATGTAGTATATAATAATATGATAATAACATGGATATGTAGTATATCATAATATGATAATAACATGGATATGTAGTATATAATAATATGATAATAACATGGATATGTAGTATATAATATGATAATAACATGAATATGTAGTATATAATATGATAATAACATGGATATGTAGTATATAATAATATGATAATAACATGGATATGTAGTATATAATAATATGATAATGACATGGATATGTAGTATATAATATGATAATAACATGGATATGTAGTATATAATATGATAATAACATGGATATGTAGTATATAATAATATGATAATAACATGGATATGTAGTATATCATAATATGATAATAACATGGATATGTAGTATATAATAATATGATAATAACATGGATATATAGTATATAATAATATGATAATAACATGAATATATAGTATATAATAATATGATAATAACGTAGATATGTAGAATATAATATGATAATAACATGAATATGTAGTATATAATATGATAATAACATGGACATGTAGTATATAATATGATAATAACATGAATATCTAGTATATAATATGATAACATGAATATGTAGTATATAATAATATGATAATAACATGGATATGTAGTATATAATATGATAATAACATGGATATGTAGTATATCATAATATGATAATAACATGAATATGTAGTATATAATATGATAACATGAATATGTAGTATATAATATGATAATAACATGAATATGTAGTATATAATAATATGATAATAACATGGATATGTAGTATATAATAATATGATAATAACATGGATATGTAGTATATAATATGATAATAACATGAATATCTAGTATATAATATGATAACATGAATATGTAGTATATAATATGATAATAACATGAATATGTAGTATATAATAATATGATAATAACATGGATATGTAGTATATAATAATATGATAATAACATGGATATGTAGTATATAATATGATAATAACATGAATATCTAGTATATAATATGATAACATGAATATGTAGTATATAATATGATAATAACATGAATATGTAGTATATAATATGATAATAACATGAATATGTAGTATATAATAATATGATAATAACATGGATATGTAGTATATAATAATATGATAATAACATGGATATGTAGTATATCATAATATGATAATAACATGGATATGTAGTATATAATATGATAATAACATGGATATGTAGTATATAATATGATAATGACATGGATATGTAGTATATCATAATATGATAATAACATGGATATGTAGTATATAATAATATGATAATAACATGGATATGTAGTATATAATATGATAATAACATGGATATGTAGTATATAATATGATAATGACATGGATATGTAGTATATCATAATATGATAATAACATGGATATGTAGTATATAATAATATGATAATAACATGAATATGTAGTATATAATAATATGATAATAACATGGATATGTAGTATATAATAATATGATAATAACATGAATATGTAGTATATAATAATATGATAATAACATGGATATGTAGTATATAATAATATGATAATAACATGGATATGTAGTATATAATAATATGATAATAACATGGATATGTAGTATATCATAATATGATAATAACATGGATATGTAGTATATAATAATATGATAATAACATGGATATGTAGTATATAATATGATAATAACATGAATATGTAGTATATAATATGATAATAACATGGATATGTAGTATATAATATGATAATAACATGGATATGTAGTATATAATATGATATTAACATGGATATGTAGTATATAATAATATGATAATAACATGGATATGTAGTATATAATAATATGATAATAACATGGATATGTAGTATATAATAATATGATAATAACATGAATATGTAGTATATAATAATATGATAATAACATGGATATGTAGTATATAATAATATGATAATAACATGGATATGTAGTATATAATATGATAATAACATGGATATGTAGTATATAATAATATGATAATAACATGAATATGTAGTATATAATATGATAATAACATGGATATGTAGTATATAATATGATAATAACATGGATATGTAGTATAAATAATAATATGATATCATGGTTAGTTAGTATATATGTGGCCCATGAGGAAATCAAACCTCTAACTCTGGGGTTGCTAGCACCATGCACTAACAGGTGGAGACGTCAGAACCACCACCATTGTTCTCCATATTGCGTTTGCATTTGGTCACAGTGAGTTTGCTGTGTTATGTAAGGAAGGATCCAGAATAGAAACAAAGCTGACTCCAGGTACGAGGTCAGGCCATGATAACCATATGGCACCAACATGGCTGGCCAGTGCCCAGGTAGGGGGAAGCCATACGGCACCAACATGGCTTCCCTGTGCCAAGGTACAGATGTAGGATCTTAATTTGAACCAGTTTGCTACAGCAGGAAAATAATTCTGCAGCAACAAGACATGTGAATTATTATGTGGATGGACATTTGTGTAGGGGTTGATACATTTTTCATAAGCCAAAATCAAGTCTGACATTTCAAATACACTACAAGTTCTCCTGCAGCAGGGTGATCAAATTAAGATCCTACATCTATAGGGGGAAGCCATTGTCTGTGCCCAAAAATGTTTGTACCGTGTATGGTGCTACTACCATGTTGTGTTGCTACCATGTTGTGTTGTCATGTGTTGCTGCCTTGCTATGTTGTTGTCTTAGGTCTTTCTTTATGTAGTGTTGTGTTGTCTCTCTTGTGGTGATTTGTGTTTTGTCCTATATTTATATTGTAATTCTATTATTTTTTAAATCCCAGGCCCCCGTCCCCGCATGAGGCCTTTTGGTAGGTGGTCATTGTATTGTAAATGAGAATTTGTTCTTAATTGACTTGACTAGTTAAATAAAGGTTAAATAAAAAAATATATAAAACAAATGGCAGCAACATGGCTGGCTGGGAAGGAGATGGCCATATGGCCCTAATAGGGATACCAGATTGAGTAGGGAGAAAACCTAACAATGGGATTTCCTGAGGTCAAACGTTATCTTCCTTTCCTAAACTATCTCTGATCTGAATTAATATTGTGTTAATTAATATGTGTTCAGTATCAACACTGAAAACAGCAGGACACGTGAAAGGATGACAGTTATTTAAGATGTCTAACCTCTTGCAATCTCTATTCCCCGCTGTCTGTTGTACTGATCCTGTTATAAGCTTTAGGAGAAGTCTATCTGCAGACCTCCTCCCAAATAAATAGGAAGGTGGACCGCACCTTCCTAGGACCGCAGCAAAACGGAGCAGACATAGACTGCCATCTTTTATCACTATCATCTTAACCATGAGATAAATCAGCTGACAGATGACATTTGACCTGCCAATCTACTAAGGGTTCTGTGGATACTAGATGTTTATTTAACCTGCTCTCCAATAACCTGTCCTGTCTGTCAGTATTCTAGAGGAACTTCAGTTCACTAAAACATGACCTGTAGGATTTAACCATTGGATGCCACTTCAAACAACTGTTATGTTACAACCAATAAGAAGGATGATAGTGTTGTAACTATGTGACTAACAAGGATGATAGCGTTGTAACTATGTGACTAACAAGGATGATAGTGTTGTACCTATGTGACTAACAAGGATGATAGTGTTGTAACTATGTGACTAACAAGGATGATAGCGTTGTAACTATGTGACTAACAAGGATGATAGTGTTGTAACTATGTGACTAACAAGGATGATAGCGTTGTAACTATGTGACTAACAAGGATGATAGTGTTGTAACTATGTGACTAACAAGGATGATAGTGTTGTAACTTTGTGACTAACAAGGATGATAGTGTTGTAACTTTGTGACTAACAAGGATGATAGTGTTGTAACTTTGTGACTAACAAGGATGATAGTGTTGTAACTTTGTGACTAACAAGGATGATAGTGTTGTAACTATGTGACTAACAAGGATGATAGTGTTGTAACTATGTGACTAACATGGACGATAGTGTTGTAATTATGTGGCGGTAAAGTTGCTAGGGATAGCACCTTGGAGTTGTTGTGACATCATTATGACACACAATTTCAGAGTGTGCCAGCCAGCAAACGCAATGACATTTCCTACCTGCATGTTATCTGTCTACCTTCTGATTAAAACACACTCTCCTAGGTTGAATGAACTCTCCCACCAGCTTTAAGAACTGCTGTGTGTGTGTGTGTGTGTGTGTGTGTGTGTGTGTGTGTGTGTGTGTGTGTGTGTGTGTGTGTGTGTGTGTGTGTGTGTGTGTGTGTGTGTGTGTGTGTGTGTGTGTGTGTGTGTGTGTGTGTGTGCAGTCCTTGACTGCGGTGGACTCATGCTGATTAGCAGTGCTGCCAGGTCCTTTGTGCTCCTCAGACGGGGGGATAATTGTTTTGTTCACTGCACAGCATCTCTTTGAAGTCCTCATTCAATTTATGTCTTCCGAGATGTTCCCTCATTCAAAGGAAGGGGTTGAGGGGATTTTTCAGGCCCCTGTGTTGTAATTGCATAGCAACCTACTAAACCATACAGAATATACATAATGAACATATATAACAAGGCTAGCTAGGCATCCCTGGTGCTGGAGTTCCAGAAGCAGTGTGTTTTTCCAGCCATGCAGCACACCTGACTGTACTTAGCATCTAACACACTGAGCTAATTGATCCATTTCACTGATTGATACATGCTCCCTCACTGCCACCCTCCAAGGTGTCCTACTGATGATTTAACAGTGTTCTTCAACCCTGGTCTTGGAGAACCACAGTGTGTGTGTGCAGGCTTTTGTTCTACCACAGCACTAACACACCTGGTTCAATTAATCAAGCTTGATTTGTTGAATGGTGTGTGTTAGAATGTGATTTGATATGGCAGAGGCGGTGACTGTGACTCCTCCCAGATCTCTCCTCTGACTCTCTCTAAGGACAGGTCTGTGTGGATGAATAGTATTGGGCTGTGGAGGCTGACTCTCCCTAAGGACAGGTCTGTGTGGATGAATAGTATTGGGCTGAGGAGGCTGACTCTCCCTAAGGACAGGTCTGTGTGGATGAATAGTATTGGGCTGAGGAGGCTGACTCTCCCTAAGGACAGGTCTGTGTGGATGAATAGCATTGGGCTGAGGAGGCTGACTCTCCCTAAGGACAGGTCTGTGTGGATGAATAGTATTGGGCTGTGGAGGCTGACTCTCCCTAAGGACAGGTCTGTGTGGATGAATAGTATTGGGCTGAGGAGGCTGACTCTCCCTAAGGACAGGTCTGTGTGGATGAATAGTATTGGGCTGAGGAGGCTGACTCTCCCTAAGGACAGGTCTGTGTGGATGAATAGTATTGGGCTGTGGAGGCTGACTCTCCCTGAGGACAGGTCTGTGTGGATGAATAGTATTGGGCTGTGGAGGCTGACTCTCCCTAAGGACAGGTCTGTGTGGATGAATAGTATTGGGCTGTGGAGGCTGACTCTACGTAAGGACAGGTCTGTGTGGATGAATAGTATTGGGCTGAGGAGGCTGACTCTCCCTAAGGACAGGTCTGTATGGATGAATAGTATTGGGCTGTGGAGGCTGACTCTCCCTAATGACAGGTCTCTGTGGATGAATAGTATTGGGCTGTGGAGGCTGACTCTCCCTAATGACAGGTCTGTGTGGATGAATAGTATTGGGCTGAGGAGGCTGACTCTCCCTAAGGACAGGTCTGTGTGGATGAATAGTATTGGGCTGAGGAGGCTGACTCTCCCTAAGGACAGGTCTGTGTGGATGAATAGTATTGGGCTGAGGAGGCTGACTCTCCCTAATGACAGGTCTCTGTGGATGAATAGTATTGGGCTGAGGAGGCTGACTCTCCCTAATGACAGGTCTGTGTGGATGAATAGTATTGGGCTGTGGAGGCTGACTCTCCCTAAGGACAGGTCTGTGTGGATGAATAGTATTGGGCTGTGGAGGCTGACTCTCCCTAAGGACAGGTCTGTGTGGATGAATAGTATTGGGCTGTGGAGGCTGACTCTACGTAAGGACAGGTCTGTGTGGATGAATAGTATTGGGCTGAGGAGGCTGACTCTACGTAAGGACAGGTCTGTGTGTGTGGATGAATAGTATTGGGCTGAGGAGGCTGACTCTCCCTAAGGACAGGTCTGTGTGGATGAATAGTATTGGGCTGTGGAGGCTGACTCTCCCTAAGGACAGGTCTGTGTGGATGAATAGTATTGGGCTGTGGAGGCTGACTCTCTCTAATGACAGGTCTGTGTGGATGAATAGTATTGGGCTGTGGAGGCTGACTCTACGTAAGGACAGGTCTGTGTGGATGAATAGTATTGGGCTGAGGAGGCTGACTCTCCCTAAGGACAGGTCTGTGTGGATGAATAGTATTGGGCTGAGGAGGCTGACTCTCCCTAAGGACAGGTCTGTGTGGATGAATAGTATTGGGCTGTGGAGACTGACTCTACATAAGGACAGGTCTGTGTGGATGAATAGTATTGGGCTGAGGAGGCTGACTCTCCCTAATGACAGGTCTGTGTGGATGAATAGTATTGGGCTGAGGAGGCTGACTATCCCTAATGACAGGTCTGTGTGTGTGGATGAATAGTATTGGGCTGAGGAGGCTGACTCTCCCTAAGGACAGGTCTGTGTGGATGAATAGTATTGGGCTGAGGAGGCTGACTCTCCCTGAGGACAGGTCTGTGTGTGTGGATGAATAGTATTGGGCTGTGGAGGCTGACTCTCCCTAAGGACAGGTCTGTGTGTGTGGATGAATAGTATTGGGCTGTGGAGGCTGACTCTCCCTAAGGACAGGTCTGTGTGGATGAATAGTATTGGGCTGTGGAGGCTGACTCTCCCTAAGGACAGGTCTGTGTGGATGAATAGTATTGGGCTGTGGAGGCTGACTCTCCCTAAGGACAGGTCTGTGTGGATGAATAGTATTGGGCTGAGGAGGCTGACTCTCCCTGAGGACAGGTCTGTGTGGATGAATAGTATTGGGCTGAGGAGGCTGACTCTCCCTAATGACAGGTCTGTGTGGATGAATAGTATTGGGCTGAGGAGGCTGACTCTCCCTAAGGACAGGTCTGTGTGGATGAATAGTATTGGGCTGAGGAGGCTGACTCTACGTAAGGACAGGTCTGTGTGTGTGGATGAATAGTATTGGGCTGAGGAGGCTGACTCTCCCTAAGGACAGGTCTGTGTGGATGAATAGTATTGGGCTGAGGAGGCTGACTCTCCCTAAGGACAGGTCTGTGTGGATGAATAGTATTGGGCTGTGGAGGCTGACTCTCTCTAAGGACAGGTCTGTGTGGATGAGTAGTATTGGGCTGAGGAGGCTGACTCTCCCTAAGGACAGGTCTGTGTGGATGAATAGTATTGGGCTGTGGAGGCTGACTCTCTCTAAGGACAGGTCTGTGTGGATGAATAGTATTGGGCTGAGGAGGCTGACTCTCCCTAATGACAGGTCTGTGTGGATGAATAGTATTGGGCTGAGGAGGCTGACTCTCCCTAAGGACAGGTCTGTGTGGATGAATAGTATTGGGCTGAGGAGGCTGACTCTCCCTAAGGACAGGTCTGTGTGGATGAATAGTATTGGGCTGAGGAGGCTGACTCTCCCTAAGGACAGGTCTGTGTGGATGAATAGTATTGGGCTGAGGAGGCTGACTCTCCCTAATGACAGGTCTGTGTGGATGAATAGTATTGGGCTGAGGAGGCTGACTATCCCTAATGACAGGTCTGTGTGTGTGGATGAATAGTATTGGGCTGAGGAGGCTGACTATCTCTAATGACAGGTCTGTGTGGATGAATAGTATTGGGCTGTGGAGACTGACTCTACGTAATGACAGGTCTGTGTGGATGAATAGTATTGGGCTGAGGAGGCTGACTCTCCCTAATGACAGGTCTGTGTGGATGAATAGTATTGGGCTGAGGAGGCTGACTCTCCCTAAGGACAGGTCTGTGTGGATGAATAGTATTGGGCTGAGGAGGCTGACTATCCCTAATGACAGGTCTGTGTGGATGAATAGTATTGGGCTGTGGAGGCTGACTCTCCCTAATGACAGGTCTGTGTGGATGAATAGTATTGGGCTGTGGAGGCTGACTCTCCCTAAGGACAGGTCTGTGTGGATGAATAGTATTGGGCTGAGGAGGCTGACTATCCCTAATGACAGGTCTGTGTGGATGAATAGTATTGGGCTGTGGAGGCTGACTCTCCCTAATGACAGGTCTGTGTGGATGAATAGTATTGGGCTGAGGAGGCTGACTCTCCCTAAGGACAGGTCTGTGTGGATGAATAGTATTGGGCTGAGGAGGCTGACTCTCCCTAATGACAGGTCTGTGTGGATGAATAGTATTGGGCTGAGGAGGCTGACTCTCCCTAAGGACAGGTCTGTGTGGATGAATAGTATTGGGCTGAGGAGGCTGACTCTCCCTAATGACAGGTCTGTGTGTGTGGATGAATAGTATTGGGCTGAGGAGGCTGACTCTCCCTAAGGACAGGTCTGTGTGGATGAATAGTATTGGGCTGAGGAGGCTGACTCTCCCTAATGACAGGTCTGTGTGGATGAATAGTATTGGGCTGAGGAGGCTGACTCTCCCTAAGGACAGGTCTGTGTGGATGAATAGTATTGGGCTGAGGAGGCTGACTCTCCCTAAGGACAGGTCTGTGTGGATGAATAGTATTGGGCTGAGGAGGCTGACTCTCCCTAATGACAGGTCTGTGTGTGTGGATGAATAGTATTGGGCTGTGGAGGCTGACTCTCCCTAAGGACAGGTCTGTGTGGATGAATAGTATTGGGCTGAGGAGGCTGACTCTCCCTAATGACAGGTCTGTGTGGATGAATAGTATTGGGCTGAGGAGGCTGACTCTCCCTAATGACAGGTCTGTGTGGATGAATAGTATTGGGCTGAGGAGGCTGACTCTCCCTGAGGACAGGTCTGTGTGGATGAATAGTATTGGGCTGAGGAGGCTGACTCTCCCTAATGACAGGTCTGTGTGTGTGGATGAATAGTATTGGGCTGTGGAGGCTGACTCTCCCTAAGGACAGGTCTGTGTGGATGAATAGTATTGGGCTGTGGAGGCTGACTCTCCCTAAGGACAGGTCTGTGTGGATGAATAGTATTGGGCTGAGGAGGCTGACTCTCCCTAAGGACAGGTCTGTGTGTGTGGATGAATAGTATTGGGCTGTGGAGGCTGACTCTCCCTAAGGACAGGTCTGTGTGGATGAATAGTATTGGGCTGTGGAGGCTGACTCTCCCTAAGGACAGGTCTGTGTGGATGAATAGTATTGGGCTGTGGAGGCTGACTCTCCCTAAGGACAGGTCTGTGTGGATGAATAGTATTGGGCTGTGGAGGCTGACTCTACGTAAGGACAGGTCTGTGTGGATGAATAGTATTGGGCTGAGGAGGCTGACTCTACGTAAGGACAGGTCTGTGTGGATGAATAGTATTGGGCTGAGGAGGCTGACTCTCCCTAAGGACAGGTCTGTGTGTGTGGATGAATAGTATTGGGCTGTGGAGGCTGACTCTCCCTAAGGACAGGTCTGTGTGGATGAATAGTATTGGGCTGTGGAGGCTGACTCTCCCTAAGGACAGGTCTGTGTGGATGAATAGTATTGGGCTGTGGAGGCTGACTCTCCCTAAGGACAGGTCTGTGTGGATGAATAGTATTGGGCTGTGGAGGCTGACTCTCCCTAAGGACAGGTCTGTGTGTGTGGATGAATAGTATTGGGCTGTGGAGGCTGACTCTCCCTAATGACAGGTCTGTGTGGATGAATAGTATTGGGCTGTGGAGGCTGACTCTCCCTAAGGACAGGTCTGTGTGGATGAATAGTATTGGGCTGAGGAGGCTGACTCTCCCTAAGGACAGGTCTGTGTGGATGAATAGTATTGGGCTGTGGAGGCTGACTCTCCCTAAGGACAGGTCTGTGTGGATGAATAGTATTGGGCTGTGGAGGCTGACTCTCCCTAAGGACAGGTCTGTGTGGATGAATAGTATTGGGCTGAGGAGGCTGACTCTCCCTAAGGACAGGTCTGTGTGGATGAATAGTATTGGGCTGTGGAGGCTGACTCTACGTAAGGACAGGTCTGTGTGGATGAATAGTATTGGGCTGTGGAGGCTGACTCTCCCTAAGGACAGGTCTGTGTGGATGAATAGTATTGGGCTGTGGAGGCTGACTCTACGTAAGGACAGGTCTGTGTGGATGAATAGTATTGGGCTGAGGAGGCTGACTCTCCCTAAGGACAGGTCTGTGTGGATGAATAGTATTGGGCTGTGGAGGCTGACTCTCTCTAAGGACAGGTCTGTGTGGATGAATAGTATTGGGCTGAGGAGGCTGACTCTCCCTAAGGACAGGTCTGTGTGGATGAATAGTATTGGGCTGAGGAGGCTGACTCTCCCTAAGGACAGGTCTGTGTGGATGAATAGTATTGGGTTGTGGAGGCTGACTCTCCCTAATGACAGGTCTGTGTGGATGAATAGTATTGGGCTGTGGAGGCTGACTCTCCCTAAGGACAGGTCTGTGTGGATGAATAGTATTGGGCTGTGGAGGCTGACTCTCCCTAAGGACAGGTCTGTGTGGATGAATAGTATTGGGCTGAGGAGGCTGACTCTCCCTAAGGACAGGTCTGTGTGGATGAATAGTATTGGGCTGTGGAGGCTGACTCTCCCTAAGGACAGGTCTGTGTGGATGAATAGTATTGGGCTGTGGAGGCTGACTCTCCCTAAGGACAGGTCTGTGTGGATGAATAGTATTGGGCTGAGGAGGCTGACTCTACGTAAGGACAGGTCTGTGTGGATGAATAGTATTGGGCTGTGGAGGCTGACTATCCCTAAGGACAGGTCTGTGTGGATGAATAGTATTGGGCTGTGGAGGCTGACTCTCCCTAAGGACAGGTCTGTGTGGATGAATAGTATTGGGCTGAGGAGGCTGACTCTCCCTAAGGACAGGTCTGTGTGTGTGGATGAATAGTATTGGGCTGAGGAGGCTGACTCTCCCTAATGACAGGTCTGTGTGGATGAATAGTATTGGGCTGAGGAGGCTGACTCTCCCTAAGGACAGGTCTGTGTGGATGAATAGTATTGGGCTGTGGAGGCTGACTCTCCCTGAGGACAGGTCTGTGTGGATGAATAGTATTGGGCTGTGGAGGCTGACTCTACGTAAGGACAGGTCTGTGTGGATGAATAGTATTGGGCTGTGGAGGCTGACTCTCCCTAAGGACAGGTCTGTGTGGATGAATAGTATTGGGCTGTGGAGGCTGACTCTACGTAAGGACAGGTCTGTGTGGATGAATAGTATTGGGCTGAGGAGGCTGACTCTCCCTAAGGACAGGTCTGTGTGGATGAATAGTATTGGGCTGTGGAGGCTGACTCTCTCTAAGGACAGGTCTGTGTGGATGAATAGTATTGGGCTGAGGAGGCTGACTCTCCCTAAGGACAGGTCTGTGTGGATGAATAGTATTGGGCTGAGGAGGCTGACTCTCCCTAAGGACAGGTCTGTGTGGATGAATAGTATTGGGTTGTGGAGGCTGACTCTCCCTAATGACAGGTATGTGTGGATGAATAGTATTGGGCTGAGGAGGCTGACTCTCCCTAATGACAGGTCTGTGTGGATGAATAGTATTGGGCTGAGGAGGCTGACTCTCCCTGAGGACAGGTCTGTGTGGATGAATAGTATTGGGCTGTGGAGGCTGACTCTACGTAAGGACAGGTCTGTGTGGATGAATAGTATTGGGCTGAGGAGGCTGACTCTCCCTAATGACAGGTCTGTGTGGATGAATAGTATTGGGCTGTGGAGGCTGACTCTCCCTAATGACAGGTCTGTGTGGATGAATAGTATTGGGCTGTGGAGGCTGACTCTCCCTAAGGACAGGTCTGTGTGGATGAATAGTATTGGGCTGTGGAGGCTGACTCTCTCTAAGGACAGGTCTGTGTGGATGAATAGTATTGGGCTGAGGAGGCTGACTCTACGTAAGGACAGGTCTGTGTGGATGAATAGTATTGGGCTGTGGAGGCTGACTCTCCCTAAGGACAGGTCTGTGTGGATGAATAGTATTGGGCTGTGGAGGCTGACTCTCCCTAAGGACAGGTCTGTGTGGATGAATAGTATTGGGCTGTGGAGGCTGACTCTCCCTAAGGACAGGTCTGTGTGGATGAATAGTATTGGGCTGTGGAGGCTGACTCTCCCTAAGGACAGGTCTGTGTGGATGAATAGTATTGGGCTGTGGAGGCTGACTCTCCCTAAGGACAGGTCTGTGTGGATGAATAGTATTGGGCTGAGGAGGCTGACTCTCCCTAAGGACAGGTCTGTGTGGATGAATAGTATTGGGCTGTGGAGGCTGACTCTCCCTAAGGACAGGTCTGTGTGGATGAATAGTATTGGGCTGTGGAGGCTGACTCTCCCTAAGGACAGGTCTGTGTGGATGAATAGTATTGGGCTGAGGAGGCTGACTCTACGTAAGGACAGGTCTGTGTGGATGAATAGTATTGGGCTGTGGAGGCTGACTATCCCTAAGGACAGGTCTGTGTGGATGAATAGTATTGGGCTGTGGAGGCTGACTCTCCCTAAGGACAGGTCTGTGTGGATGAATAGTATTGGGCTGAGGAGGCTGACTCTCCCTAAGGACAGGTCTGTGTGGATGAATAGTATTGGGCTGAGGAGGCTGACTCTCCCTAAGGACAGGTCTGTGTGGATGAATAGTATTGGGCTGTGGAGGCTGACTCTCCCTAAGGACAGGTCTGTGTGGATGAATAGTATTGGGCTGAGGAGGCTGACTCTCCCTAATGACAGGTCTGTGTGGATGAATAGTATTGGGCTGAGGAGGCTGACTCTCCCTAAGGACAGGTCTGTGTGGATGAATAGTATTGGGCTGAGGAGGCTGACTCTCCCTAAGGACAGGTCTGTGTGGATGAATAGTATTGGGCTGAGGAGGCTGACTCTCCCTAATGACAGGTCTGTGTGGATGAATAGTATTGGGCTGAGGAGGCTGACTCTACGTAAGGACAGGTCTGTGTGGATGAATAGTATTGGGCTGTGGAGGCTGACTCTCCCTGAGGACAGGTCTGTGTGGATGAATAGTATTGGGCTGAGGAGGCTGACTCTACGTAAGGACAGTGTGTGACTGACAGTATGTGAGCAAATGTGTGTGGAGGGACAGAGAGAGTAGGGACTGTTGTACTCTCCAGGGGAAGAGAAAATAGACTGAGAACGAGAGAGAGGAAGATAGAGGGAGATGGGGAAGAGGTAGATCTGGGTAGATCTGCTGCCTGACTTGCTAAAGTGTAACTGTGTGTGTGTGTGTTCTCTCCGTGCAGATAAAAAATGCTGCGGCCAACGTTCTGAGGGAGACTTGGCTCATCTACAAACACACCAAACTACAGAAGAAGATTGACCACTCCAGAGTCCGCAAACACCAGAGGAAGTTCCTGCAGGCCATCCACCAGTGAGAGCACACACACACATCACATCTCTGACCCGCAGCCCTCAGTACACTTACATGTATTAACAACCCAGACATATTGTCTAGCCTAGGTCTCTGTGGTTAGTTCCAGGACAGGAAACAAAAAACGCCATTGACCATGCAGACAGTGGTTACCCTGTGTTAATTAGTTGTAGAGGTTGGCTAGCTAGTCTGACACCTGTCTAGTCTGATGTGAAAATAGATTAGACAATGATGGGTTTATACCTGCTCTTGAATCCAAATGGAACTCATGTCCAGTGAATGGTGCTAACTGAAGCTGTTGGACCAGTTGGCTTCTACTGTATGTACTTCCTGGTCTGGTCTATGCTGTCTAATTCTAGAATCTGATGCTATACTCCTGCTGCTAACCTAGCTGGGCTAATAACTGTTACCTGGCTGTGACCTAGCAGTTTTCTGGCTTAATTCTTTTGTGGATGCATCATCGATGTGTGTGTGTGTGTGTGTCACAGTGTGTAAGCGTGTGTCACAGTGTATGTGTGTGTTTCTTTGCAGACTGCGTAGTGTGAAGATGGAGCAGAGGAAACTGAGTGATCAGGCCAACACTCTGGTGGACCTCTCAAAGGTGACACACACACACATCACACACACGTAGAGCAATGTCAAATGCTGAAATCTGTAATCATACAGGATATTGTTTACCTCTGCCACTGACTGGTGTCTTTGTGTACATGGACACTTCCGGATACAGAAAGCACCTCTTCCAAACAGCTAGGCTGCCCATAACAGTTGAAATGGAGCAGTAGCTCGCTAGTTACTTTGCTTTAGTCTTACTGTACTCAGGCCTGCGCAATCTGAAGGCCATGTTTTATTTATTTTTTATTTCACCTTTATTTAACCAGGTAGGCAAGTTGAGAACAAGTTCTCATTTACAATTGCGACCTGGCCAAGATAAAGCAAAGCAGTTTGACACATTCAACAACACAGAGTTACACATGGAGTAAAACAAACAGTCAATAATACAGTAGAAAAATAAGTTTATATACAATGTGAGCAAATGAGGTGAGATAAGGGAGGTAAAGGCAAAAAAAAAAAAAAAAAAAGGCCATGGTTGCGAAGTAAATACAATATAGCAAGTAAAACACTGGAATGGTAGATTTGCAGTGGAAGAATGTGCAAAGTAGAGATAGAAATAATGGGGTGCAAAGGAGCAAAAGAAATAAATACAATAGGGGGAGAGGTAGTTGTTTGGGCTAAATTATAGATGGGCTATGTACAGGTGCAGTAATCTGTGAGCTGCTCTGACAGTTGGTGCTTAAAGCTAGTGAGGGAGATAAGTGTTTCCAGTTTCAGAGATTTTTGTAGTTCGTTCCAGTCATTGGCAGAAGAGAACTGGAAGGAGAGGCGGCCAAAGGAGTAATTGGTTTTCGGGGTGACCAGAGAGATATACCTGCTGGAGCGCGTGCTACAGGTGGGTGCTGCTATGGTGACCAGCGAGCTGAGATAAGGGGGGACTTTACCTAACAGGTTCTTGTAGATGACCTGGAGCCAGTGGGTTTGGCGACAAGTATGAAGTGAGGGCCAGCCAACGAGAGCGTACAAGTCGAAGTGATGGGTAGTATATGGGGCTTTGGTGACAAAACGGATTGCATTGTGATAGACTGCATCCAATTTATTGAGTAGGGTATTGGAGGCTATTTTGTAAATGACATTGCCGAAGTCGAGGGTCGTAGGATGATCCGTTTTACAAGGGTATGTTTGGCAGAATGAGTGAAGGATGCTTTGTTGCGAAATAGGAAGCCAATTCTAGATTTAACTTTGGATTCGAGATGTTTGATGTGAGTCTGGAAGGAGAGTTTACAGTCTAACCAGACACCTAGGTATTCAGTCAGAACCGTCCAGAGTAGTGATGTTGGACAGGCGGACAGGTGCAGGCAGCGATCGGTTGAAGAGCATGCATTTAGTTTTACTTGTATTTAAGAGCAATTGGAGGCCACGGAAGGAGAGTTGTATGGAATTGAAGCTCGCCTGGAGGGTTGTTAACACAGTGTCCAAAGAAGGGCCAGAAGTATACAGAATGGTGTCGTCTGCGTAGAGGTGGATCAGACACTCACCATCAGCAAGAGCGATGGTCGGTCCAAGAATTGAACCCTGTGGCACACCCATAGAGACTGTCAGAGGTCCGGACAACAGGCCCTCCGATTTGACACACTGAACTCTATCAGAGAAGTAGTTGGTGTACCAGGCGAGGTAATCATTTGAGAAACCAAGGCTATCGAGTCTGCCGATGAGGATGTGGTGATTGACAGAATCGAAAGCCTTGGCCAGGTCAATGAATACGGCTGCACAGTGTTGTTTCTTATCGATGGCGGTTAAGATATTGTTTAGGACCTTGAGCGTGGCTGAGGTGCACCCATGACCTGCTCTGAAACCATGTACTGTTAGTCTATGTACGTGGCTGAGACTGCCAAATATCAGTGCGACTAACTTGCACTTATATCCAAAGCTGTCCAAGCATGATACGAGGGGCTGTTATTTAAGAAGCACACAAACACATAAACATACAAACACACAAACACACCACACGCAATACCCTCTGACACACATAACTTTGCCCCCCAAATATATCTCAGCATTCCGCTGTTTCCACTCTGACCCGTCTGTTTCTGTGGCTTTGCGTCTCCTAGCAACCGGAACAAGTGTTAAAAATGGGATGACAGAGAGAGAAAATGAGAGAAGAGAGGAGAGAGGGAGGGCGTGTATTTCTGTTAATGTGTGGGTGTGAATGCATGAGAGAAAGAAAAAGAGAGAAAAAGAGAGAGGTTCGGTGGTTCGGTGTGTAGGTGGTGTGTGTGTGTCTCTATGGATCAGTGCCTTCTGACACAAATTTTTTCAATCGGCCACTCTTTACCATGGTTACCTGTACTCTCTCTCTCTCTCCTTTCTTATTCATTCTTGACTCTCTCTCTCTCCTTTCTTATTCAGCCCTGAACTCTCTCTCTCTCCTTTCTTATTCATTCTTGACTCTCTCTCTCTCCTTTCTTATTCAGCACTTAACTCTCTCTCTCCTTTCTTATTCATTCTTGACTCTCTCTCTCTCCTTTCTTATTCAGCCTTGACTCTCTCTCTCCTTTCTTATTCAGCCCTGAACTCTCTCTCCTTTCTTATTCAGCCCTGAACTCTCTCTCTCTCCTTTCTTATTCAGCCTTGACTCTCTCTCTCCTTTCTTATTCAGCCTTGCCTCTCTCTCTCTCTCCTTTCTTATTCAGCCCTGAACTCTCTCTCTCTCCTTTCTTATTCAGCCTTGACTCTCTCTCTCTCCTTTCTTATTCAGCCCTGAACTCTCTCTCTCTCCTTTCTTATTCAGCCTTGACTCTCTCTCTCTCTCCTTTCTTATTCAGCCCTGAACTCTCTCTCTCTCCTTTCTTATTCAGCCCTGAACTCTCTCTCTCTCCTTTCTTATTCAGCCTTGACTCTCTCTCTCTCTCCTTTCTTATTCAGCCCTGAACTCTCTCTCTCTCCTTTCTTATTCAGCCCTGAACTCTCTCTCTCTCTCCTTTCTTATTCAGCCCTGAACTCTCTCTCTCCTTTCTTATTCAGCCTTGACGCCCACACAGAGGGTTCCCTTCCTCACACTCACTCCTCTTCTCTCTCTCTTTCTCATTCCCTTTTTCATGGCTCTCTTACTGAATCCTCCATATCTCTCCAGTGATTGGGTTAATTCTAATTGAAGTCAGTCAATTCAGGAAGTAAACTGAAATTTAAAAGATCTAATCACTTCCTGAAGTGAGGGACTTTAATTCAAATTGACCCCAACCCTGCTGATGTCATTGCTAAATGATCTCCCTCTCTTCCCGTGTGTGTGTGTGTGTGTGTGTGTGTGTGTGTGTGTGTGTGTGTGTGTGTGTGTGTGTGTGTGTGTGTGTGTGTGTGTGTGTGTGTGTGCGCGTGTGTGTGTGCGCGTGTGTGTGTGCGTGTGTGCGTGTGTGCGTGTGTGCGTGTGTGCGTGCGTGCGTGCGTGCGTGCGTGCGTGCGTGCGTGCGTGCGCAGATGCAAAGTGTGATGTACGAGCTGATGTCGGAGCTGAACGATCGCAGTGAGGACCTGGAACGGCAGATGCTGTCTCTGGAAACGCGGGTGGAACAGCTGACCGCCGGCTTCAGTGCCCTGCCTGCCCACCTGTCTGCCACGCTGTCTGCCCAGCACACCACCTTGCTCCACCTGCTCCGAGAGAGGGACTACAGAGGATGGGGAGGTGCAGGTGCAGGTGGAGGAGGGACAGCCCTGGTCCCTGTTGCTCAGCTGGCCCCTGCCCATGCCCTGACCCCAAGCCCAACCCTGGCCCCAGAGCCACAGCAGCCCCCAGAAGGAACCATAGAGGGCAGCACTAGTCCCAATACTAGCACCTCCAGTTGTTAAAGAGAGGAGGAGGAGAGGATGGGAAGGGGAAAGAAGAGGTGAGGGTAGAGGAGGAGATAGAGGGCCAGTAGGAAGGGGGAGGGCGAGGGAAAGGATCACAGATAAGAGGCTGTGAGAGGGAGGGAGGGATGGGAGAGAGAGAAGGTGAGGGATAGGAGAGCCAAGGAAGTGGAGGGAGGTTGGGAGAGAGAGAAGGAAATGGAAACGGAGAGGGGGGAAAGGGGGAGGAAGGGGGAAACAGATAACCAGGACTAATTACAGAGGTCTTTAATGGAATCCAATCTAATGACAGGAAAACGTCTTCCTCTCTTTTTCCATTTGTCCCTCTCTATCCCTCTTTCTCTTCATCTCTTTCTCTCCCTCCATCTCTCACCCTCTTCCCTCCCATCCCTCCATCAGGAATGATTGACTATGACTTTTTGTCCTTATGATCTATTTTCTATCTAACTGCTACTTGTGTGGTAACGAGCATCCCTTTAACTAACCATTTAATCAACGACCATAATACATACTAAACACCACACACACACACACACACACACACACACACACACACACACACACACACACACACACACACACACACACAACACACACTCTCCATGTAGTATGCCTACCTTTTAACACACACATACACACACACCATGGCAACATAAACACACTACAACAAAATACACAGCAAACACACACACACAAACACATAAAATAGCACACAATATCGCGCCGCATTCTATAGTAGACTATAAAACACTATAGAATAGCCTATTACTGCTAAGCAGACAATGCACTAAGTCCAACTGAAAAGAACATACTGCCAGGCATTTATTACTTGACACAGAGCATAGACACGGTCCAAGGAAACACTACTGCCATATTTCCTTATGCACACATGTCCCCAAAACTCTGTTTTAATGAATGTATGCTGTACATTTCAAACCACAAGCACACCGTTTGCACAGGGGCACAGATATGCCTAAACCCACACACATACACGCTGAACCACACCCACATGTGGACACACACACATAATCTACCAAAGTGCTCTCTCTCAAATGGACTACAAAAGAGAGGCAGAAGAGGATGTCACTGGGGAGATGGGAAGAGGAGTTTCAGATTTCCCGACAATGTTTTTCAAGGAACATTGGATTTGGACCAGTACTAGTGCTTTGTGGACGGCACTTTTCACTGTGCTCGATGGACTGCCATAGACAGGGAATGAAGGAATATTAACCAGACAAAGGATACAGGCCATGGCAAGAGAGAAACGGTTGCTTACAAAACTTAACCCTATAGAGGGAGAGACTATATATCTGAGAGAATAATTATTATGATGTGATGGAATAAGATTTCTATTTCTACGGAGACCCTTTTGAAAACTGTCTTATAGTGACATTCTGTGGCCGGAATACTGAATTACACCCGCTTGGAATATTGTACTGTACAGTAAGTATACTGTTACTGAAATCTACATAGCTTTGTATTGCTCAGTCTTTTCTACCATTACGATTTAACGGTTATAGCTAATATCTACTATTATTATACTATAGTATTCTTCTCATTCGTCCTGACAATTAATGATAAATGTATTAATAATAAACTTTAATAATAATAAATCATGGACAAGGGAGGTGCGTTTGAGGGTGAAATGATTTTGTAATTTTATTTTATCAGAGATAATTAATAAAGTATATATCTATATAACATCACTGAGTTATTGGGTGAATTTTGGCTTGTCTGGTCTTTCTTCTTTGGAATCATTACAGTTTACCTGCAGTATAAAAACTACTCTGCCTGTAGACACCTGTCCTGTTCCGAAAGGTTGCTTGATCAAATCCCCACCTGTCGTTCTGCCCCTGAGCAAGGCAGTTAACCCATTGTTCCCCGGGCGCCGAAGATGTGGATGTTCATTAAGGCAGCCCTCCGCACCTCTCTAATTCAGAGGGGTTGGGTTAAATGCGGAAGACACATTTCAGTTGTATACATTCAGTTGTACAACTGACTAGGTATATCCCTGTCCTTTTCCTATGTTAGAATACCTGATTTTATGGCCTCCATGCTAAAATGTGTGTTCTTTCCCCAGTCCAATTTACACCTCACATTGTTGTTAAAATGGCAATCTGCACTTGTTACATACATTTGACGTAAATGAATGATATACTCATTGATTCTTGAATTATATAACTTAGAAATGCTTATGTTGCAATAGTTATATTTGATTTGTTTTTAGTCTCATCCTTCAGCTCCACTCAACCCCTCCCATCTCATCTATCTCTGAACACCATCCAGTTTTGATTTCTATTTGCCATATATTTTTTTGTATAGTATGTATAATCTGGAAGTAGAAGCCTAAGTGTTGTTGTCCATTCGTTTACTCCAATTTATAAATTCCTCATTAGCTTAGTTCAACTGTCACCCCATCAGAACCCAAAATATAAACTTGTTTGATTAAAATGTTTGTAAACATTGTAAATGTAAACAAACACTGTATAGCCTCAAAACATGGTTAAAACGATCATGTTGATATTATGGATGATCACTGCTTGCATCCAAAGCCTATGAATTTGAGTGGTTATATTTCTTCAGGCCCATCCCTCAGCTTTTTACCCAAAAAAGTGGCGGGTCATCTGCTTTGTTATTGTTTTAATCGCAGATTGGCACTTTAAAGAATCTAGTTGCAGCTGCATAAGGAGTGTTTGAAGACGTGTTATGGTGCGAAATTCTATTTGTTCCTTGGAGATACAAAATGTATTGTGTATCAATGTAACAAGTTTTGTAATTTAATGTTAGATAAAAATAAATGTAGCCTGTCTGTCCAAATAATTATTTTGGGCCCCAAGAAGAGTATAGTTGGTTGGGGAATGTTCAAGACTGTAAACACATGACGTCCCATGAACGCGCTGCTTTGTTTTTGGCAGCTCAGATCAAAAATCAACAATGATAGTGACGCGTTGCTGTCTACCAACATTTTGCAATATTGATTAGTTTAATGGCTTTTTAGTTGCTGTTTTTGTCTCATTAATTCGTTTATTTAGAAATGACAAGTCACTGACGAACATATATCGTTTTTTATTACTTGTTAGCTAGCAATGGCTATCGAAACCTCTAAGTTTAGCTAGTTAACGTTAGCTAGCGTTAACAATCCAACGTAAACAATGCGAAGTTGCTTAAAAAATGAAACCGCTCTAACGTCAGTTTAAGTGTTTTGATCGCAATTGTTGAGACCTCAACATGTATACACAATAATGGCCGTTTTAAACTCTAAAGTATTATGTAAATTATTGATTTTTAGTGTAACTATTATTGCTTTGAGTCAGTCGACAAGGCTGAATGTTCCCAAGTTACTTTTGCCCAGATCAAATCATAATCATGTCAACTTCACGTTGACAGCAGAGAAGGGATGCTATAAATGGTGAGTGGCAGTGAATGATGAAATTAATGTTTCTATTCAGATTGTCAAGTTGATGTGGTGGTGCTGAAAAAGCAGAAGATGTATCAACTTAAATATTAGACATAATGCCAAGTGGGTGTGGACAGAACGCCACTTAGTTATCTGTGTGATATTTTCAGGGTGTCCTCCCAACCCCAGGCAGTCGTTGTTTGGCCCCTCTCTCCTTCCATCCCTCCCTCCATCCTCCATCCATCAGCCTGTAGCCAGCATGTTCTAGTGTCCGCCCGGCCTCAGTCCGCTCCACTGGACACTAACCGAGGGGCCAGCATCATACGGGGACAGGACTCTGGTGAGGGAAGTGTGTGTGTGTAGCAGAAAGGAGAGAGGGAGGTGTGGAGGGTGTAACTAAACAGCCCTCATCATCTTTCAGTGACTGGCCATACCCTGCGCTGTGATGTCATTGTTGACCAGATCAAGCAGATTCAGGTTGTCACGACGACGCGTCAACTGTTCACCGAGGACCCACCCCTCGTGCTCTCCGTCATGGCACTGGACTCAGGAGGTACTTGCCTTGTCATTGACATATCACCCACCCCACACATTTAACTCTGAGGGCTAAAGGCTGTCAATATGTAGACACGGTGTTGTTCTTCCTTTCATCCCTCCATAAGAATGAGCACTGAGCATGGGCCCACTGATGTTCCTTCGAGAGCTGAGCTTAAATGCCTCACACATCCAAATGTACCACAGGCTCACAGAGGGAACAACTCAAACCATCCAAATGTACCACAGGCTCACAGAGGGAACAACTCAAACCATCCAAATGTACCACAGGCTCACAGAGGGAACAACTCAAACCCAAAGGGTTAAAAGGAAACTTTGGTTTATTGTCGACAGTTTTCGGCTGCCAGGCCTAGTTCAAAACGAACCTGTCTATCACCTTTTGTCTATTATCCACATCCAGCCCCAGAAGGTCCCTTTTCCTCTTTATTCTCTTGGCTTAGAAACTCATCCAGGTCACAGTGTTCAGATTGTATAGCCATCCAATAGCCCAGGGTAGCTCGGAGGAAAAAGACAGCAGGTGTTAGACTCAAGGCTAACTAACCTGAGGCTAGTCCCTGCAGGCAGGCAGACAGACTGACTGACTGACTGAGACTGACTGACTCTGTCTGTCTGTCTGTCTGTCTGTCTGTCTGTCTGTCTGTCTGTCTGTCTGTCATGCTAAAGAACCTGGATCTGTGTGTTTACTACTCCCTTCTGGCACCAGGAGTCTCTCTGCCTGAGGATGTCATTATCATCTCTCTCTCTCTCTCTCTCTCTCAGGCAACACATTCAGTAGTCTGGCAGGTCTACAGTTTGAGTGGAGGCTAGTAAAGGACTCAGAGACAGCAGAGATTGTTAGGTGAGACAGAGGGATGGAGAAAGAGGGATATAATGGCAAAGGAAGGTGAAAGAAACACAGTCAACTGAAAATGTTATGTACAGCGCATTCAGAAAGTATTCAGACCCCTTGACTTTTTCCACATTTTGTTACGTTACACCCTTTTTCTAAAATTGATTAAATAAAAATGTTCCTCATCATTCTACACACAATACCCCATAATGTCAAAACAAAAACAGGTTAGGCCTCCCGGGTGGCGCAGGGTTTAAGGGCGCTGTACTGTAGCGCCAGTTGTGCCACCAGAGACCCTGGCTCTGTCGTAACCGTCCGTGGGGCGACGCACAATTGGCCTAGCGTCGTCCGGGTTAGGGAGGGTTTGGCCGGTAGGGAAATCCTTGTCTCATCGCGCACCAGCGACTCCTGTGGCGGGCCGGGCGCAGTGCGCGCTAACCAAGGTTGCCAGGTGCACGGTGCACATTGGTGCGGCTGGCTTCCGGGTTGGATGGCGCTGTGTTAAGAAGCAGTGCGGCTTGGTTGGGTTGTGTATCGGAGGACGCATGACTTTCAACCTTAGTCTCTCCCGAGCCCGTACGGGAGTTGTAGCAATGAGACAAGATAGTAGCTACTAAACAATTGGATACCACGAAATTGGGGAGAAAAAGGGGTAAAAAATAAATACATCTTTAAAACAACAAAAAACTGTTTTTTAGAATTAAAATAAAATACAGTGCCTTGCGAAAGTATTCGGCCCCCTTGAACTTTGCGACCTTTTGCCACATTTCAGGCTTCAAACATAAAGATATAAAACTGTATTTTTTTGTGAAGAATCAACAACAAGTGGGACACAATCATGAAGTGGAACGACATTTATTGGATATTTCAAACTTTTTTAACAAATCAAAAACTGAAAAATTGGGCGTGCAAAATTATTCAGCCCCCTTAAGTTAATACTTTGTAGCGCCACCTTTTGCTGCGATTACAGCTGTAAGTCGCTTGGGGTATGTCTCTATCAGTTTTGCACATCGAGAGACTGAATTTTTTTCCCATTCCTCCTTGCAAAACAGCTCGAGCTCAGTGAGGTTGGATGGAGAGCATTTGTGAACAGCAGTTTTCAGTTCTTTCCACAGATTCTCGATTGGATTCAGGTCTGGACTTTGACTTGGCCATTCTAACACCTGGATATGTTTATTTTTGAACCATTCCATTGAAGATTTTGCTTTATGTTTTGGATCATTGTCTTGTTGGAAGACAAATCTCCGTCCCAGTCTCAGGTCTTTTGCAGACTCCATCAGGTTTTCTTCCAGAATGGTCCTGTATTTGGCTCCATCCATCTTCCCATCAATTTTAACCATCTTCCCTGTCCCTGCTGAAGACAAGCAGGCCCAAACCATGATGCAGCCACCACCATGTTTGACAGTGGGGATGGTGTGTTCAGGGTGATGAGCTGTGTTGCTTTTACGCCAAACATAACGTTTTGCATTGTTGCCAAAAAGTTCAATTTTGGTTTCATCTGACCAGAGCACCTTCTTCCACATGTTTGGTGTGTCTCCCAGGTGGCTTGTGGCAAACTTTAAACAACACTTTTTATGGATATCTTTAAGAAATGGCTTTCTTCTTGCCACTCTTCCATAAAGGCCAGATTTGTGCAATATACAACTGATTGTTGTCCTATGGACAGAGTCTCCCACCTCAGCTGTAGATCTCTGCAGTTCATCCAGAGTGATCATGGGCCTCTTGGCTGCATCTCTGATCAGTCTTCTCCTTGTATGAGCTGAAAGTTTAGAGGGACGGCCAGGTCTTGGTAGATTTGCAGTGGTCTGATACTCCTTCCATTTCAATATTATCGCTTGCACAGTGCTCCTTGGGATGTTTAAAGCTTGGGAAATCTTTTTGTATCCAAATCCGGCTTTAAACTTCTTCACAACAGTATCTCGGACCTGCCTGGTGTGTTCCTTGTTCTTCATGATGCTCTCTGCGCTTTTAACGGACCTCTGAGACTATCACAGTGCAGGTGCATTTATACGGAGACTTGATTACACACAGGTGGATTGTATTTATCATCATTAGTCATTTAGGTCAACATTGGATCATTCAGAGATCCTCACTGAACTTCTGGAGAGAGTTTGCTGCACTGAAAGTAAAGGGGCTGAATAATTTTGCACGCCCAATTTTTCAGTTTTTGATTTGTTAAAAAAGTTTGAAATATCCAATAAATGTCGTTCCACTTCATGATTGTGTCCGATTCTTCACAAAAAAATACAGTTTTATATCTTTATGTTTGAAGCCTGAAATGTGGCAAAAGGTCGCAAAGTTCAAGGGGGCCGAATACTTTCGCAAGGCACTGTAAATAAATACCTTATTTAAATAAGCCTTCACACCCTGTTTCCATTGATCATCCTTGAGATGTTTCCATCTGTGGTAAATTCAATTGATTGGCACACACCTGTCAATATAAGGTCTCACAGTTGACAGTGCATGTTAGAGCAAAAACCAAGCCATGAGGTCAAAAGAATTGTCCGTAGAGCTCCAAGACAGGATTGTGTCTCGGCACAGATCTGGGGAAGGGTACCAAAAAATGTCTATAGCATTTTGAATATCCCCAAGAATACAGTGGCCTTCTTAAATGGAATGGAAGAAGTTTGGAACCACCAAGACTTCCTAGAGCTGGCCGCCCGGCCAAACAGCAATCGGGGGAGAAGGTGACCAAGAACCCGATGGTCACTCTGACAGAGCTCCATTGTTCCTCTGTGGAGATGGGAACACCTTCCAGAAGGACAACAATCTCTGCAGCACTCTACCAATCAGGACTTTATGATTGAGTGGCCAGACGGAGGCCACTCTTCAGTAAAAGGCACATGACAGGCCACTTGGAATTTGCCAAAAGGCACCTAAAGGACTCTCAGACCATGAGAAACAAGATTATCTAGTCTGATGAAACCAAGATTGAACTGTTTGGTCTGAATGCCAAGTGTCACGTCTGGAGGAAACCTGGCACCATCCCTACGGTAAAGCATGGTGGTGGCACATCATGCTGTGTGGATATTTTTCAGCAGCAGGGACTGGGAGACTAGTCAAGATCGTGGGAAAGATTAATGGAGCAAAGTACAGCGAGAACTTGATGAAAACCTGCTCCAGAGAGCTCAGGACCTCAGACTGGGGCAAAGGTTCACCTTCCAACAGGACGACTCTAAGCACACAGCCAAGACAACGCACAAGTGGCTTTGGGACAAGTCTTTAAATGTCTTTGAGTGACCCAGCCAGAGCCCGGACTTGAACCAGATCGAACATCTCTGGAGAGACCTGAAAATAGCTGTGCAGTGACGTTCCCCATCCAACCTGACAGAGCTTGAGAGGATCTGCAGAGAAGAATGGGAGAAACTCCCCAAATACAGGTGTGACAAGCTTGTAGCGTCATACTCAAGAAGACTTGAGGCTGTAATCGCTGCCAAAGGGGCTTCAACAACTGAGTAAAGGGTCTGAATACTTATGTAAATGTGATATTTCAGATTTTATTTGTAATAAATTACCAAAAAATTCTAAAAACCTGTTTTTGCTCTGTCATTATTGGATGTGTATAGATTGATGAGGGGAAAAAATGATTTAATCAATTTTAGAATAGGGCTGTCACGTAACAAAATGTGGAAAAAGTCAAGGGGTCTGAATACTTTCTGAATGCACTATATATACTGTATGTTGTGTAGGTTTGTGCGTTTCTCAGAGGCGGGCTACTCCCCGCCCCATCACATCCTGTCCCTGGAGGAAGCAGGTCAGAAAGGGGACAGTGTGTTGCTGGAGGGGGTCCGTAGTGGGGTGGTACGGGTCACGGCCTGCCTCTCGCACCCAGACTACAAGGTAAGGAGGATGGAGGGATGGATGAAGGGATTGATGCATTGGCTTCGAAGGATAAATACATTGATGGAAGCACCTGGAATGATGGATGAGTGGATGGGGTGATAGATTATGGATGAAGATCGATGGATTAGTTTGTGTAAGAATAGTTTGTGCTGGTTTTTACCTGTCCCCTGTGTGTTACTTAGTGGGTAGAGCCGGCCTCTGTGAGCCTGACCGTGACAGACAGACTCTACCTTAGCCCCTCCCATGATGCCTACCTGCTGCTAGGCTCCACCCTCTCCTTCAGAGTCTGGAAAAGCGTGCATGACACAGAAACGGGTGAGTCCCTAATGTAGACAGTAGTGTAGTCTGTCAGATCTTTACAGAGCCTTTAGGTGAGTCCCTAATGTAGACAGTAGTGTAGTCTGTCAGATCTAATGTAGACAGTAGTGTAGTCTGTCAGATCTAATGTAGACAGTAGTGTAGTCTGTCAGATCTTTACAGAGCCTTTAGGTGAGTCCCTAATGTAGACAGTAGTGTAGTCTGTCAGATCTAATGTAGACAGTAGTGTAGTCTGTCAGATCTAATGTAGACAGTAGTGTAGTCTGTCAGATCTAATGTAGACAGTAGTGTAGTCTGTCAGATCTTTACAGAGCCTTTAGGTGAGTCCCTAATGTAGACAGTAGTGTAGTCTGTCAGATCTTTACAGAGCCTTTAGGTGAGTCCCTAATGTAGACAGTAGTGTAGTCTGTCAGATCTTTACAGAGCCTTTATGTGTGTCCCTAATGTAGACAGTAGTGTAGTCTGTCAGATCTTTACAGAGCCTTTAGGTGAGTCCCTAATGTAGACAGTAGTGTAGTCTGTCAGATCTAATGTAGACAGTAGTGTAGTCTGTCAGGTCTTTACAGAGCCTTTAGGTGAGTCCCTAATGTAGACAGTAGTGTAGTCTGTCAGGTCTTTACAGAGCCTTTATGTGTGTCCCTAATGTAGACAGTAGTGTAGTCTGTCAGATCTTTACAGAGCCTTTAGGTGAGTCCCTAATGTAGACAGTAGTGTAGTCTGTCAGATCTTTACAGAGCCTTTAGGTGAGTCCCTAATGTAGACAGTAGTGTAGTCTGTCAGATCTAATGTAGACAGTAGTGTAGTCTGTCAGATCTAATGTAGACAGTAGTGTAGTCTGTCAGATCTAATGTAGACAGTAGTGTAGTCTGTCAGATCTTTACAGAGCCTTTAGGTGTGTCCCTAATGTAGACAGTAGTGTAGTCTGTCAGATCTAATGTAGACAGTAGTGTAGTCTGTCAGATCTAATGTAGACAGTAGTGTAGTCTGTCAGATCTAATGTAGACAGTAGTGTAGTCTGTCAGATCTTTACAGAGCCTTTAGGTGTGTCCCTAATGTAGACAGTAGTGTAGTCTGTCAGATCTAATGTAGACAGTAGTGTAGTCTGTCAGATCTTTACAGAGCCTTTAGGTGAGTCCCTAATGTAGACAGTAGTGTAGTCTGTCAGATCTTTACAGAGCCTTTAGGTGAGTCCCTAATGTAGACAGTAGTGTAGTCTGTCAGATCTAATGTAGACAGTAGTGTAGTCTGTCAGATCTTTACAGAGCCTTTAGGTGAGTCCCTAATGTAGACAGTAGTGTAGTCTGTCAGATCTAATGTAGACAGTAGTGTAGTCTGTCAGATCTTTACAGAGCCTTTATGTGTGTCCCTAATGTAGACAGTAGTGTAGTCTGTCAGATCTTTACAGAGCCTTTATGTGTGTCCATAATGTAGACAGTAGTGTAGTCTGTCAGGTCTTTACAGAGCCTTTATGTGTGTCCCTAATGTAGACAGTAGTGTAGTCTGTCAGATCTTTACAGAGCCTTTATGTGTGTCCCTAATGTAGACAGTAGTGTAGTCTGTCAGATCTTTACAGAGCCTTTATGTGAGTCCCTAATGTAGACAGTAGTGTAGTCTGTCAGGTCTTTACAGAGCCTTTAGGGAGCTTTATAGGTCTAGTTAGGCTCCCTTTGTGTTTTTCTAAGATCCAGAGGAAGAAGAATGAAGGAACATCAAAGCTCAGACAAATATATTGGAGACAGAAAACATCAAGTGCTCAGTCCTCTTTGTACTTATTAGAGCTGTAGAGCAGCCGATGATGCACCACAGTGTTCTCTTCTCTGTCTCCTATAGATGTGCTGCTGGGTGAGGGAGAGTATGAGTTGTCTGTAGAGAGAGACCCAAATAACGATGATGATGTCATCACTGTGGACCAGGACACAGGGACCGTCACCGCCCGAGGGCTAGGCCGCACCACGCTGTCCATCACACACCCCAGTGTCCTTCCACCATGGGACTACCTTACCTAACCACTTTAAAGTTATTCCTGTAGTTTAGCATTGATGTCGTCCTGTAAGGTGTGGTTTCTGGGGTTGTGGGTAGTGTAGTCCTACAGGTGTGGTTTTCCTCAGCATTCCCTGTACCCAGGCCTACCAGAAAACTCTGCTTCCCACCTGCCTCGCTGTTCTGTGTTTGTGGTGGAGCCAAGTTACCTGAGTGAGTGAGCCCAGCTATCAACATGTCTGTTGTCGTACTATGGCAAGCCATGACTGTGTGTGTGTGTGTGTGTGTGGTGTGTGTGTGTGTAGCGCTAGGTGTGGAGGAGGAGGACAGGTGGGTGTTGGAGAGTGGTCGTCAGTACCAGGTGACTGTACGAGTTCACGACCAGGAGGGTCACACAGCACACCTGGCACAGGTACGTTACCATGACAACTATGAGAGTTACCCTCCCTTACACTAGACGTCTAAAGCCTACTCTATGTCAGGGACAGGAGGCTTAACTGAACCTAACACCCCTCTCTCTCCCCCCCTTCTCTAACCCCTCTCTCCCCCTCTTTTCTAACCCCTCTCTCTCCCCCTCCTCTCTAACCCCTCTCTCCCCCTCTTTTCTAACCCCTCTCTCTCCCCCTCCTCTCTAACCCCTCTCTCTCCCCCTCCTCTCTATCCCCTCTCCCCTCCTCTCTAACCCCTCTCTACCCCTCCTCTCTTACGCCCCTCTTTCCCCCTCCTCTCCAACCACTCTCTCTCCCCCTCCTCTATATCCCCTCTCTCCCCCTCCCCCCTCTCTAACCCCTCTCTCCCCCTCCCCCCTCTCTAACCCCTCTCTCCCCCTCCCCCCTCTCTAACCCCTCTCTCTCCCCCTCCTCTCTAACCCCTCTCCCCTCCTCTCTAACCCCTCTCTATCCCCCTCCTCTCTATCCCCTCTCCTCTCTATCCCCTCTCCCCTCCTCTCTAACACCTCTCTCCCTCTGGTAGAATGTGGTGATGACTGTGGACTTCTCTGATTGGCTGTTCTATGTCCTGGAGACTTCCTCTAACAGTTCCTACCATGTACTGGAAACACAAGGGGCTGGGCACACTACTATACGAGCTGCACTGTTCACTGTGCTCACTGAGGTACACACACACACCTCTGTCAAACGTCATGGCACCTTGACATGGGTGATGACAATATCATTACCATGGTTGTCTCTCTCTCAAGGATGGCCGAGCGTTGCCCCTGATACCACCAATCAGAGCAGAGCAAGAAGTCGAGATCTACGAGCCCCTCACCCTGCAGCCCCGCCTACTAGTGTTTCCTTGGCAACCTGAGGGACAGCTCTATCAGCACCACTTGCAGGTGGGTGTGTGTGCGTTTGTGAGAGTGACAGAAAGAGAGACGTGTGTTTGACTACTGTAAGTCTGTATATGTTTAAGTGTGTGTTTATCTGTACTCATTACATGGTCTTTATGTGTGTGTCCAGGTAGAGGGTGGAAGTGGTGCTGTGAGCTGGTCGGTGAGTGACAGTGATGTTGCCGTGGTGACAATAAAAGGGGAAGTCATGGCGGGAAAGAGAAGGGGCCAAGTGGATATCCAGGCATCAGACACACGCAACCCTCTACACACCGCTACTGGACAGGTGACACACACACACACAATCCCAAATCAACTTCTTGTACCTACACAGATAGACTTGAGTAGATCTGAGGATTGGACAGGTTTATCCAATCGATGGGAATAACACACTCTTATCTCACAGTACACACTATAGTAACAGTAACTCCCTCTCATCTCCTCACCTCTCTGTCTCTCTCCCTCTCCCTCTTTCTCTGTCTCTGTCTCTCTCTCTCTCTCTCTCTCTCTCTCTCTCTCTCTCTCTCTCTCTCTCTCTCTCTCTCTCTCTCTCTCTCTCTCTCTCTCTCTCTTTGAATTCAATTCAAGGGGCTTTATTGGCATGGGAAGTGAGGTAGATAATATACAAAAGTGAAATAAACAATAAAAATTAACAGTAAACATTACACATACAGAAGTTTCAATATAATAAAGACATTACGAATGTCATATTATATATACATACAGTGTTTTAACAATGTACAAATGGTTAAAGGCAAACAGCAGACATTTGTGAATACATGGTCTGTTGTACGGTAATTTGTATTTGTGGTCCTGGCGACTGGACCTTTTTTGGAACACCATTATTTTGGTCTTACTAAGATTTACTGTCAGGGCCCAGGTCTGTCAGGGCCCAGGTCTGACAGAATCTGTGCATAAGATCTAGGTGCTGCTGTAGGCCCTCCTTGGTTGGTGACAGAAGCACCAGATCATCAGCAAACAGTAGACATTTGACTTCAGATTCTAGTAGGGTGAGGCCGGGTGCTGCAGACTTTTCTAGTGCCCGCGCCAATTCGTTGATATATATGTTGAAGAGGGTGGGGCTTAAGCTGCATCCCTGTCTCACCCCACGGCCCTGTGTGAAGAAATGTGTGTTTTTTGCCAATTTTAACCGCACACTTGTTTGTGTACATGGATTTTATAATGTTGTATGTTTTACCCCCAACACCACTTTCCATCAATTTGTATAGCAGACCCTCATGCCAAATTGAAATTTTTGAAATCAACAAAGCATGAGAACGCTTTGCCTTTGTTTTGGTTTGTTTGTTTGTCAATTAGGGTGTGCAGGGTGAATACATGGTCTGTTGTACGGTAATTTGGTGAAAAGGTCATTTGGTATAAAGCCAATTTGACATTTGCTCAGTACATTGTTTTCATTGAGAAAATGTGCAAGTCTGCTGTTAATGATAATGCAGAGGATTTTCCCAAGGTTGCCGTTGAAGCATATCCCACGGTAGTTATTGGAGTCAAATTTGTCTCCCAGAGCTAAGGATGATATTAAAGAGGTTTAGTATAGCCAATTGGAATTTGTTGTCTGTATATTTTATCATTTCATTGAGGATACCATCAACACCACATGCCTTTTTGGGTTGGAGGGTTTTTATTTTGTCCTGTAGCTCAGTCAAGGTAATTGGAGAATCCAGTGGGTTCTGGTAGTCTTTAATAGTTGATTCTAAGATTTGTATTTTATCATGTATATGTTTTTGCTCTTTATTCTTTGTTATAGAGCCAAAAAGATTGGAGAAGTGGTTTACCCATACATCTCCATTTTGGATAGATAATTCTTCTTGTTGTTGTTTGTTTAGTGTTTTCCAAATTTCCCAGAAGTGGTTAGAGTCTCTGTCTTTATCTCTCTCTCTCTCTCTCTTTCTCTCTGTCTTTCGCTCTCTCTCTTTTTCTCTTTCTCCCTGTCTTTCACTCTCTCTCTCTCTCTCTCTCTCTCTCTCTCTCTCTCTCTCCCTCTCTCTCTCTCCCTGTCTTTCTCTCTCTCTCTCTCTCTCTCTCTCTCTCTCTCTCTCTCTCTCTCTCTTTCTCTGTCTCTCTCTCTTTCGCTCTCTCTAGGTGTACGTGTTGAGGCCAGCTGGTGTGGATGTCCTGGCTCAGAGAGCTGACTGTAGGGTGGGAGAGACCATCACCCTTCCACTGGCTGTCTGGGGGGTCCAGGAGGAGACGCAGGCCCAGGACCCTCCCCAGGGAAGCTCTGGCCCCCAGACCCTGCTGGAGGTGACAGACTGCTCTCTCATCAACCTCCACGTCACCACGTCACCACAGGGGGTATTCACCCCTCTACCAGGTACACACACACACACACACACACACACACACACACACACACACACACACACACACACACACACACACACACACACACACACACAGTGTGGCTCTGCTCTCTATGTGCGTAGCTAAGGTAAGCTGTGAAAGCAGAAATACTGTCACATACACTGTCACATACACACACACCAGCACGCATGCATGCACACACACTCTTGTAAACACACACAGTTTACAACACACACACTCTTATAAACACACACAGAGGAGAAACACAGAAGTCATTTGTAAGTTTAATTCGTTTTACTGGATATTAGCCGATCAATATCACTCTTCCTGTGATTAAGTGTGTATGTTTTAATTATTGAGATGGAATCTCAGTGCTCTTAACGGTGTGCTGATGTGGGTCAGGTCCTCTCTCTCCTTATTGAGTAGAGGACCTGGAGGAGTGGACACCTGATTCACTGCAGGCCAGAGAGACATACAGAAAGACACACAGACAGAGAGAAAGACACAGAGCGACAGAGACCAAGACAGACAGAGCGCGAGACAGACAGAGCGCGAGACAGACAGAGCGCGACAGTCAGACAGAGCGCGACAGTCAGACAGAGCGCGACAGTCAGACAGAGCGCGACAGTCAGACAGAGCGCGACAGTCAGACAGAGCGCGACAGTCAGACAGAGCGCGACAGTCCGACTGAGAGAGACAGTCCGACAGAGAGACAGTCCGAC